>NC_060891.1:28544378-28581878 GCF_014805685.1 Silurus meridionalis
TTTTCGCTTTATACCGTACCATACCGCACACGGTCGCTTTATACCACGCCATACCGCACATGGTTGCTTTATACCGCACCATACCACACACAACCGCTTTGTACCGCGCCATACCGCACACGGTCGCTTTATACTACGCCATACCGCACACGGTCGCTTTATACCACACCATAACGCACAGTGCACTTTATAACGCATCATACCGCACAGTGCACTTTATACCGCGCCATACTGCACATGGCCACTTTATACCGCGCTATACTGCACATGGTCGCTTTATACCACGCCATACCGCACACAGGCACTTTATACCACACCATAACGCACAGTGCACTTTATACCGCACCATATCGCACACGGTCGTTTTATACCGCGCCATACCGCTGCGGTCGTTTTATACCGCGCCATAACGCACACGGGCACTTTATACCACACCAAACCGCACAGTGCACTTTATACCGCACCATACCGCACATGGTCGCTTTGTACCGTGCCATACCGCACGGTCGCTTTATACCGCACCATACCGCACAGTGCACTTTATACCGCGCCATACCGCACGGTCGCATTGTACCACACTATACCGCACACGGCCGCTTTACACTGCACCATACCGCACACGGGCACTTTATACCATGCCACACAGTGCACTTTATACCGCACCATACCGCACACAGTCGCTTTATACCCGACCATACCACACAGTGCACTTTATACCGCACCATACTGCACAGTGCGCTTTATACTGCGCCATACCACACACGGTCGCTTTATACCGCACCATACCGCTGCGGTCGCTTTATACCACACCAAACCGCACAGTGCACTTTGTACCGCACCATACCGCACATGGTCGCTTTATACCGTGCCATACCGCACGGTCGCTTTATACCACACCATAATGCGTAGTGCACTTTATAACGCACTATACCGCACAGTGCACTTTATAGCGCACCATACCGCACACAGCCACTTTATACCGCACCATACCGCACACAGTCGTTTTATACCACGCCTTACCGCACAGTGCACTTTATACCGCACCATACCTCACATTTTCGCTTTATACCGTACCATACCGCACGGTCGCTTTATACCACGCCATACCGCACATGGTTGCTTTATACCGCACCATACCACACACAACCGCTTTGTACCGCGCCATACCGCACGGTCGCTTTATACCGCGCTATACTGCACATGGCCACTTTATACCGCTATACTGCACATGGTCGCTTTATACCACACCATAACGCACAGTGCACTTTATAACGCATCATACCGCACAGTGCACTTTATACCGCGCCATACTGCACATGGCCACTTTATACCGCGCTATACTGCACATGGTCGCTTTATACCACGCCATACCGCACACAGGCACTTTATACCACACCATAACGCACAGTGCACTTTATACCGCACCATACCGCTGCGGTCGCTTTATACCGCGCCATACCGCTGCACGGTCGCTTTATACCACCAAACCGCACAGTGCACTTTATACCGCACCATACCGCACATGGTCGCTTTGTACCGTGCCATACCGCACACGGTCGCTTTATACCGCACCGTACCGCAAACGGTCGCATTGTACCACACTATACCGCACACGGCCGCTTTACACTGCACCATACCGCACACGGGCACTTTATACCACACCATGCCACACAGTGCACTTTATACCGCACCATACCGCACACAGTCGCTTTATACCCGACCATACCACACAGTGCACTTTATACCGCACCATACTGCACAGTGCGCTTTATACTGCGCCATACCACACACGGTCGCTTTATACCGCACCATACCGCACACGGGCACTTTATACCACACCAAACCGCACAGTGCACTTTGTACCGCACCATACCGCACATGGTCGCTTTATACCGTGCCATACCGCACACGGTCGCTTTATACCACACCATAATGCGTAGTGCACTTTATAACGCACTATACCGCACAGTGCACTTTATAGCGCACCATACCGCACACAGCCACTTTATACCGCACCATACCGCACACAGTCGTTTTATACCACGCCTTACCGCACACAGTCTTTTTATAACACACCATACCGCACACAGTCTTTTTATACCACACCATACCGCACACAGTCTTTTTATACCACACCATACCGCACACAGTCTTTTTATACCACATCACACCACACATGGTCAATCACATCAACCACCTTAAGTTTTTACTGTTTTACTGTCATAAGCATCCTTTATATACACTTTTGTCTCATATATATCATATTTTATATAGTTTATACTTTTATCTTCCTTCTTTTTTTCTTGGTTTATTTTTTCCTCCCCATCCTATTCCCTCATGCCGGACTGTCATAAAAAACACTCACTGCATGTCGTACTCTGTATGTATGTATGTGTATGTGACAAATACAATTTGATTTGATTTGACGTACACAAGTATACATTCACACTTATACATATTTTAGATTGTCTAAAGTAGCTTCATGAAGCTTTACACACTTTTGGCATTGTCTCAGTTCCCCTAATCACGTCGTCACCTGAAATGGTTTTCCAACATCTTGTTGAGTTCCCAGCGGTGTTGAGTGCTTGTTAACTGCTTTTCCTTCATTCTCTAGTCCAACTCATCTAAAACATTTTAAACTGGATTAAGATAGAGTGATTGTAGATGCCAGGTCTCTATCAGCAATCCAACAATCTTTTACTTGGTCAAATAGCTCTTACAGAACCTAGAGTTTTACATTTGGACGCTTCAGTCGAAAATGACAGTTTCCCACTGATCTAATGTCCATTTCTTGTGTTTCTTGGCCCTTTTGCTTTTTGTTCTTTTGAAGTAATGTATTCTTTGCTGCAGTTTGACCACAAAGTCACAACTTTGATGTCCTGACTAGACATTCAGTGGTTTTTAAGGCTGTTAATTCTAATAAACGTATCCTGTGCAGCAGAGGTAGCTCTTAGTCCTTCGTTCCTGGGAAGGTCCTCATGAGTTTCATCATTGCGTATGATTGTTTTAAAGTTCTTGTGATGTTTCGGATTGATTGAGCTTAATTCTTCAAAGTAACAATAGATCTTTTCTCTTTACTGAACCGATAGTTTCTAATATAATATCAATTTGTATAATAGTAGTAGAAGCACTAATATATGTGTGTGTCTGTGTGTGTGTGTGTGTGTGTGTGTGTGTGTGTGTGTGTGTGTGCAAGGAATAATTATCTGTGGAGGACGTATGGAGATCTCAGCGTTGGTGATTTTTATTAAAATTGTTTGCTATACGTTTGTAAATAGTGGAGATAAAAATAATGAGCGTGATTTTATTCAGGTACAGACATTCCATAGCACGAGTGTTTGCAAACTATCAGGTTTACAAACACACATGAAGAAAAAAAATGTGAGAAAGCGATAGAAAAAAAATGTGACAGCTGAGTTCTGTAGCAGCTTCACCACAACACTCCCACTTCTTCCACTGAAATCAGTCAGGAGAAGAAAAAAAAAGCGAAGCCTGGTGTTCACGCTAGCGAGAGTCCACTGATACGACACCGTTATGCTAATGCTGTCCTTTAAACATTACTGCTAACTTGCTAACTAGTAAGAGGAGGTTATCACTTCTGTAAATAATCTACTCAGTATTTAGGTGCTATGCTAGCTAATTAGCATACTGTAGTTAGGTTCTCTACAAAGATTTCTGTAGAGACACCAAGGCTAGCGAATTTACTGTGCTACTATAGTTAACTACATTTACTATAACTTGATAATTTGCTACAGCTAGCTAAGCTGCTAATTTACTATAGCTAGCTTACTGGGATACCATGATTTACTCTCTCAGATATCTAATTTACAAATTTACTATAGCTATCTTATTTACAGGATTAGCACGGCTAGCTAATTGCTATAATTATTGCTTACTTATTAACTAAAAAACTATAGTTAGCAAGTTTATTATAGCTAGCTAATTTTTTAAGATGCTTGTTACTAGGATGCTTGATCACTATTGTACTAATATACAAGCTTACTGTAGTTAGCTAATTAAAGTAACTGCAGGAGAGCATTGCTACTTATTTTTAATAGCTCCTAATTTACTACTAGTGGATTCTAATGTTACTTTACTAGCTTAAGTTACTCACTTAATATGATTAGTACTAGTTAAATGTGTTACCATTCAATACAGAAGTAGCTAATTTAAGCTAATTGCTGGAGTGCTGCTGTGTTACATGTTAGTGTTCGTATTTATTCCATGTAATAAAGAGATACTAGCTATTTAAATACTCGATGATTTAGTGAAACTGTATTCAGATACTGTGTCAGTGTAGCACTAGCCAGCTAGCAATTATTTGGCAAGTACAAAGCTATTAGCTATCTGTCCTAATGCTAAATGATCAAAGTAGTGAAAGTGACGGAGTTAGCGCTTTCCCCCAGCTAACGTAAACATGACATTAAACCGCTGAGCTAGGAAAAAAACAGAACTTTCGCATCCTGGTTGGTTTTCCAGTTAAAAATCGAAATAGCGGCTAAATATAGAATGACACAGAACACAGGAAATCCATACAAACAAAAATGTATTGTTGTTTGATGTTTTGGACATTAAGAAATGTCAAAAATAACGCCAAAAAACGATTAATTCATTCAATTTGTTTCTAATAACGCTTTTTTACCCACAATGCACTGCATCATCTTCTCTCAGGGTCATCACAAGGGCTAGTCGCTAACAAAGCTGCTTCTAAACCTGATTAGCATTCTTTTTCCTAATCACGAGGAAGCAAGTTGGACTTCTTAAAAATCTAGAAGTGTAACAGGTTATTTAGTTCTTTCTTCTGAGGGAACCTATAAGGAACCTTTTATAGAACCGTACTGAGTGTTAATTAGACAAGAGTTCCAAGTAGAACCCACTGTGGAACCATTCTAATTATCCAAGGTACCCTTAAATAACACAGAGCTCTACAGCGGAAACCCTTAGTGGAACTGTTTTAGAAAGAACCATTATTTTTATACCCCCTTAATAGACCCAAAATCCTGCATTTGAGACTTTGGGTCCAATGAGAACAATTTTACAAGGTTACAGGTAGAACCCAGTTCTTAATAATTATTAAATAGTAGAACGCTTCAGAAAGCAGAGGACCTTTACTTATTACATTGTACTCTTACAAGGAACTCAAGAAAAAAGTAGAACCCAACAACACTCCAAGTAGAACCTTAAATTGTTTAATGAACGTTCTTAAAAAAAAACTCTACGAAAAAGATTAATGAACTTATTTTCCAAATCATGGTTCAACTTAGAACATTTTCTGATAAATACTCAGTTGTAGGGTTCTATGTTCTTTAAGAGTATTTAATGTGTGCTGTTCCTAAAATGGGCTCAACTTGGAACTTTCTGTGAAATTTGTCTAAAACACTCTGGTAAAGAGCTTTTATATCTGCAGATTCTTTAAAAAATCGTTTTTTTTAAGGTTTTATTTGAAAAGCCTAGAACTTGGGTTCTCTATTATTTGAGGGTTTAGTTTATAACTAAGGTTTCTTAGCATTCACTAAGGTCTATTTGGAACCTTTGAAGATTCAATGGAAAATGTAGAGTTCTCACTCTAGAACCATTTCTGAGAAACACTCGGGTGCAGGTTCTTTGTAATAATTAAATGTGGGTATGTTTCCAAAGTGGTTCTGCCTCAGAACCTGAAACTGGTTCTATATTAATTAAAGATTTAGTGCAATTAAGATGTAATAATTTGCTAAATTAAGAAATGGTTGAATTTGGAAGACCTTCATTGTAGAACCTTTAAAGTTCTCTTAACGAAAGAAGGACACTTCCAAAAAGACTTTTTTAAGGCCACAAATAAGAAAAAAAAAAAACATTCCAAACAACAAAGACCATAAAACAAACGTTTTAACAAACAAAACATCAAAAACCCAAAATAACATAAAAAAACAAAAAAAAAACAAAAATAAAAATACAACAAATTAAAACAAACAAATTTAAACAAAAGCAAAAATGAAAATAAAAATGACCAAATTTAAACTCAGATCAGGTTGTGAGAAGTTTCTGTGCAGTGGCGCTGAAGAGATAAAATCATTGTAAATTTGTTTTAAAGATATAAACGTTACATTACAACACTTTTTGTATTGGTGGAATCATAAATCCAAATAAAGCAAAGGATTGTGGGTAACAAGAGAAAAAACACAAAGATAAAGGAGTAAAATAAAACTATGAAATATAATTTTATAATTTTATATAAAATAAAGAGAGTAAAGAAGGACGTTTTATCCCCCAGGGTTCAGTTCAGGGTTTGTCTTTAAAAAAAAAAGCAACAAAATTCCTTCTAAATTAATAATTGAAAAAAATATATATAAAACAATAAACAATTTTATACAGTTCTGTACTCTCTCAATAATATCAGAAGTGTGTATCTTCATCCCAAGTAGAGTTGTGTTTTTGTGTGTGTGTGTGTGTGTGTGATAATACAGTGCAGGTTATATGGGCTATGATTAAATAAGAAATTAGAAAGTGTGTGTGTGTGTGTGTGTGTGTGTGTGTGTGTTTGAGAGAGAGAAAGAATGAGATGGTGGCGTTCCCTGGTGGTCACTCGATGCCTGTGTTAGAGCTTGGCATGATGGGAACGCAGTAGTTGGGTCTCTCTGACGGAGTGAATCCCGGCAAACACTGGCATTTATAGGAACCCGGTGTGTTGATGCATTTCCCGTTTCTGCACAGCGACATTCTCTTGTTGAGCTCAGAGCACTCATTTACATCTGCGGCAAAGAAATCCCCCAAAACATCAATGCTTCTATATTATATATATATATATATATATATATATGCAGTATTTATGATGCATGTATTTCAAATATTAATCAGGACTTTATTTGTATTTTAGAGGTTTGATAAAAATTAATATGTTGTATTAAAATATTTTAGTGTTTTGTAATTTTGTAGTTTGAAAATACTGTTAAATACTTTGTAAGACGTTCTACATGATGAAAATTGATCGTATGGAAGAAGGTGGTGAAGGTAAGAAACCTGCAGCTGCCAGCTTTTAAACATCTGATTGCTGAATATTAAACCCTAATTGAAGTAGCTGTTTAGTAGATGATGATTTTGCAGACCACTGCATGAACGACTGCGGACACATAATATATTATTATATTTATCATTAACAATCAAATGATTAATGAGTTATAAACTAGTTGTTATGAATGCAGGTGCCATCAGTCGTGTTCTTCTGAAGGACATGTTTGTTATTGACTCAGTGTTACTGATTAAAGCAGCTCTTCGTTACCAAACACCAAGTCACTAAATTATAATACAATAATGATTCTTTCACAAACTGTTCAACATTAAACTGTTGGTCACTTTAAAACTGACCTTCATGTGGGAGATCACAGGGATGTTTATCTGAATTTACACTTTGGAATTTTGTATTTTATTTTAAATACATTTTGATGTATCTTTGTCCAACCCTGATAGAGTGTGTGTGTGTGTGTGTGTGTGTGTGTGTGTGTGTGTGTGTGTGTGTGTGTGTGTGTCGCATCCAGGACTCTTGTTCTTCTCTACACTGAAGATAGTTCTTAATGACATTGGCTGTGTGTTTGGACTTGTCCTGATGAGGAATAAATTCGGGGCCAATCAGACGCCTCCCTGATAGTGTTGCATGATGGAGACGTGTCTGCCTGTATTTCTTAGCACTGAGGACACATTAATCCTGACCACATCTTTAACTCCAGCTGTAGAAATGCAGCTTCAAGCCTGCAGAAAACCTTCAAACCTTCAGCAAACATATCAGATATTTCAGATTTGGAATCATCAATCCAGATCAGCTGCTGATTTACTGATCTGATGTTAAAGGGACGTGAACATGATGTGTCTAATCTGCTGCACTAAGGTATGCAACGTATGCACTTGGTCGACCACTGCATACGTATCTGCTACTCAACATCTCCCATTTCTTTGTGCTTCTATAGAAGAGCACATCATGAAAGCCCAGTCTGCTTTAAGATCTTTTCCTGAGAGAGATCTTGCTGAGGCAGTAGAGCTACCTTGTGTCACGTTGCTGTGCTCAGTCTTGCAATGGTGTAGGACCTGTGACAGGAAACTGTCTTCCACAACCTCAACTTAATAGCAAAGTTTAGCTGTTTCTCATCAGTCCACCTCTTAATCCCATCATTATGATGCCACATCTGCAGAACCCATCAGTATAGTAGAGAAGTGCAGCAGATCAGAGCTGCATCACACACAGGATCTCATCCAGTCACAATGAACATCATCACTAAAGCAACAAACACAATGATCACAATTCAACACGTCTCCTTTCACTGGAGCCACAACTGCACCTCCACACACATCATCTCCAGCAGGAGCATCGATATTCACCTCCTCACATCACCCCGGGGTGATTGTGTAAATTTTACTGGAAAGAAAAATTAACAAACAGCTCACAAAAAAGCTTAACGACTGTTTCCTCACGAAGTCTAGCTTTTACGGAAAAGTCCATCTTGTAAACGTCCTTGTAAGTGCGATCAAATCAGTTTCTTCTCCTCGGTCTGCCGTTGTGGAATAAAAATCAGTGATTAAATCCACATGAATGTATGTGAATTGTGCAGTTTTGCTATAGATGCGGTTTGTGAGCTCTGACTAGTGACGCTCTCTGAAAATGCTGATGTTTTTGTACAACTGCTAGATCTCAAAAACTGATTGGTTACAGCCACAGCTTCATGTTCTTTATGCTGCAGATGCCCTCAGTGCTGATTCTGAATACCTTACAGCAGATTCCTTTGACACAACATGTCATGTGTCTTCTGAATTCTGATTGGATTAAAACTCCAACCTAAGGAGACACTCAGCTTAGCTGCTCCTTTGTGTGTGTGTGTGTGTGTGTGTGTGTGTGTGTGTGTGTGTGTGTGTGTGTGTGTGTGTGTGTGTGTGCGAGCATACCGACACAGGCCATTCGGGACATGTCGAGTGTGTATCCATCAAAACAGTCGCATGTGTATCCTTTCTGCACTCTCACACACCGTCCGTTCTCACAGCCGTTTAACACTCCACACTCCTCTGCTCTCAGTCCCTCAAATGCCTCGTACCTGCCCACTGAACACACACACACACACACACACTTATTTCAAGAATTTCAGTATTACTTTAACAGAGAAAATAGCAACAAAAAAATCTAATAAAAAAAATCACACACAACTAATGTGTATTATATATTATACTATTATATAAGTGTGTGTATATAAGTGTGTATAGATGTGTAAAGATGTGTATACTGAAATGTGTGTATAGATGTGTGTGTTTGTGTGTCTGAATAGATAGATGTGTATAGATGAGTGTGTGTGTGTCTGTATAAATGCATGTATAGGTGTGTATATAGATGTGTATATAGATGTGTGTTTGTCTGCATAGTTGTATGTATAGACGTGTATAGATGTGTGTGTATAGATGTATAGTCAAGTCAAAGAGCTTTTATTATCATTTCTACCATATATTTGCAGTACACAAGTCAAGTCAAGTCAAATTTATTTATAGAGCACATTTACAAACAACAGCTGTTGGCCAAAGTGCTGTACAGAATTTAAGCATATAATAAAATAGGACACGGCAACAGATATTACACTAAAGTTCTGCCAGTGTGTTTACTTATGATCATACGCAACAGTAAATAAATATGTTTTAAGAGACTTAAAATCAGCGTATGTTGGTGCAGTTCTTCTATAGGGTGGCAACTTGTTTCATAACTGTGGAGCAGCCACTGAAAAGGCACTGATCTCCTTTCGATTTCAAGCGTGTCCTTGGAACACTAAACTGAAGACTACAAGCTGAACGAAGTTCCCTAGAGGCTTTACACTGGAACAGAAGGAGATCAGAGATATAGGATGGAGACAGTCCATGGAGACCCTTATAAACAAACAACAGTGTTTTAAAATGAATACGGAATTTAACTGGAAGCCAGTGAAGAGATCAACACTGGTGAAATATGTTCCCTCTTCCTTGTTCCTGGTAACTATCGAGCAGCAGCATTTTGGACCAGTTGAAGAAGAGACAATAGAGACTGTGAAACACCCAAGTACAGTACATTACAATAATCTAATCTGGATGAGATAAAAGCATGTATTACAGTCTCCATGTCTCTTTATGATAAGAATGACTTCATCTTTGCAATATTCTTTAGCTGATAAAAACAACTTCTAACCACAGCATTGATCTGTTTATCAAAAGTCAAGGCAGAGTCAAAAGTAATGCCTAAGTTTCTGGCATGTGAATGAAGATTATCAGATAGAGGTCCCAGTTTACTGGCCACTACCTCTGTAGAAGCAGTGGAGCCAAAGATTAAGACCTCAGTCTTAGATTTATTTAACTGAAGGAAGTTGGCAGACGTCCACTCTTTATCATCTCTCAGACAATCAGACTCATCCTTTGGGTACACGGGAACATAACACTGAGTACCATCTGCATAACAGAGGCATGAAACATTCTGCCTCCTAAATATTGCATACAAAGGAAGCATGTATAAAGAAAATAGAACAGGACCCAAAATTGAGCCCTGCGGGACCCCATACAAAACTGGTGCACAAGATGATGAATATTTGCCAGTCTCTACAGAGAGGGTTCGATCCTTTTAATAGGTTACAAACCAATCTAAAACACATCCTTGAATCCCAATTTGCTGTAAGCGGTTTAAAAGAATGCCATGATTAAGAGTGTCAAATGTCGCACTGAGGCCCAGCAGAACTAAAACCACACAATTTCCAGAATCAACGATCAACAATTAGTCATTTAAAACTTTTAGCAATGCAGATTCTGTACTGTGTTGGGGTCTAAAGCCAGACTGATCTTCTTCTTCTTCTTTCGGCTGCTCCCATTAGGGGTCGCCACAGCGGATCATCCGTCTCCATACCACCCTGTCCTCTACATCTGCCTCTTTCACACCAACTACCTGCATGTCTTCCCTCACCACATCCATGAACCTCCTCCTTGGCCTTCCTCTTTTCCTCCTACCTGGTGGCTCCATCTCCAGCATTCTTCTACCAATATAATTCATGTCCCTTCTCTGCACATGTCCAAACCATCTCAATCTCGCCTCCCTCACCTTGTCACCAAAACATCCTACATGTGCTGTCCCTCTAATAAACTCATTTCTAATCTTGTCCATCCTCAACACTCCCAACGAAAACCTTAACATCTTCAGTTCTGCTACCTCCAGCTCCACCTCCTGTCTTTTACTCAATGCCACTGTCTCTAATCCATACAACATGGCAGGTCTCACCACAGTCCTATAAACTTTCCCTTTCATTCTTGCAGATACCCTACTATCACAAATCACTCCTGTCACTCTTCTCCACCCACTCCACCCTGCCTGCACTCTTTTCTTTACTTCTCTAACACACTCCATTACTTTGCACTGTTGACCCCAGGTACCTGAACTCCTCCACCTTCTCCACCTCTTCTTCCTGCAACCGCATCACCCACTGCCCTCCCTCTCATTCACACACATGTACTCTGTCTTACTCCTACTGACTTTCATTCCCCTTCTCTCCAGCGCATATCTCCACCTCTCCAGGCTCTTCTCAACCTGCTCTCTACTCTCACCACAAATCACAATATCATCTGCAAACATCATAGTCCAGGGAGACTCCTGTCTGACCTCGTCCGTCAACCTGTCCATCACCACTGCAAACAGGAAAGGGCTCAGGGCGATCCTTGATGCAGTCCAACCTTCACTCTGTACCAGTCTGTCGTACCTACTGCACACTTCACTGCCGTCACACTGTCCTCATACATGTCCTGCACCACCCTTACATACTTCTCTGACACACCAGACTTCCTCATACAATACCACAACTCCTCTCTTGGCACTCTGTCGTACGCTTTCTCTAAATCCACAAATACACAATGCAATTCCTTCTGTCCTTCTCTATACTTCTCCATCAACATCCTCAAAGCAAATAAGGCATCTGTGGTGCTCTTCCTCGGCATGAAACCATACTGTTGCTCACAGATGGTCACCTCTTCTCTCAGCCTGGCTTCCACTACTCTTTCCCATAACTTCATGGTGTGACTGATCAACTTAATTCCCCTGTAGTTACTGCAGGTCTGCACATCTCCCTTATGCTTAAAGATCGGTACCAGCACACTCCTTCTCCATTCCTCAGGCATCCTCTCCCATTCCAGAATCCTATTAAACAATCTGGTTAAAAACCCCACTGCATCTCTCCTAAACATCTCCACGCCTCTACCGGTATGTCATCTGGTCCAACCGACTTTCCATTCTTCATCCTCTTAATCGCTGCTCTCACTTCCTCCTTACTAATCCTATCTACATCCTGCTTCACCAACTCCACATCCTCCAACCTTCTCTCTCTGTGATTTTCCTCATTCATCAGCTGCTCAAAATACTCCCTCCACCTTCTCAACACACTCTCCTCACTAGTCAACACATTTCCTCTCCATCCTTTACTGCTCTAACTTGCAGTACATCCTTCCCAGCTCGGTCCCTCTGCCTGGCCAATCGGTATAACTCCTTTTCTCCTTCCTTAGTGTCCAACCTCTTATACAGCTCCTCATATGCCTTTTCCTTGGCTTTCGCCACATCCCTTTTTACCTGCTGCCGCATCTCCTTGTACTCCTGCCTACTTTTCTCATCACTCTGTCGATCCCACTTCTGTTTTGCCAACCTCTTTCCCCTAATGCTCTCCTGCACCTCCTCATTCCACCACCACATCTCCTTGTCTTGCTTTCTATTTCCAGATGTCACACCAAGTACTTTTCTAGCTGCCTCCTCATCACTCCTGCAGTAGTTCCCCAATCATCCGCACCTCTTCACAACCACCGAGCCCCTGTCTGACCTTTTCCTGAACCTCACACTACACTCTTCCTCCTTCAGTTTCCACCATCTTATTCTTCTTTCAATCCTTACATTCCTCCTCTTCTTCTTCGCCTCCAAAACCATCCTACAGACCACCATCCGATGCTGTCTAGCTACACTGTCCCCGCCAACACCTTACAGTCTCCAATCTCCTTCAGGTTGCATCTCCTGCATAGCACATAGTCCACCTGTGTGCACCTTCCTCCACTCTTATACGCCACCCTATGATCCTCCTTCTTCTTAAAATAAGTGTTCACCACTGCCATTTCCATCCTTTTAGCAAAATCTACCACCATCTGCCCTTCCACATTCCTCTCCTTAAAACCATACCTACCCATCACCTCCTCATCACCTCTGTTCCTTCACCTACATGCCCATTAAAGTCTGCCCCAATCACCAATCGTTCTTTCCTAGGTACACCATCTACCACTTCATCTAATTCACTCCAGAATCTTTCCTTTTCCTCCATCTCACAGCCAACTTGTGGAGCATAGGCACTGATGACATTTATCATCATCCCTTCAACTTCCACCTTCACGATCATCACCCTATCAGAAACTCTCTTCACCTCCACTACACTCTTACTGTACTCTTCCTTCAGAATCACCCCTACACCATTTCTCTTCCCATCCACACCATGATAAAACAGTTTAAACACCTCCAATGTTCCTGGCCTTACTCCCTTTCCACTTGGTCTCCTGAACACACAGCATATCTACCTTTCTCTCCATCATATCAGCTATCTCTCCCTTTACCCGTCATAGTACCAACATTTAAAGTACCAACCCGAACCTCTACTCTCCTACACTGCTCCTTTCCCTGCCGTCTCTGTAGACGTCTTCCTCCTCTCCTTCTCCTACTTCGGCCAACAGTAGCCCGATTTACACCGGTACCCTGTCGGCTAACGATACCTGTGGCGGTCGTTGTTAACCCGGGCCTCGACCGATCCGGTATGAAATTCTCCTTTGTGATCCGCTTATTTGATTTGGCACGTGTTTTACGCTGGATGCCCTTCCTAACGCAACCCTCCCCATTTACCCGGGCTTGGGACCGGCACTAAGAGTGCACTGGCTTGTTCCCCCTCTAATGGCTGGGTTCTAAAGCCAGACTGATATTTATTGAAATTACTGTTTTCCTGTAGAAAAGAAGAAAGCTGATTAAACACAACCTTCTCCAAAACTTTTGATAAAAACAGTAATTTAGAAATGGGACGGGAACTATTTAGATCTGTTGAATCAAGATTTGTTTTTTTTGAGTAGTGGCTGCACAGTGGCATGTTTAAAATAGGACGGGACTATTCCACTGATTAAACTGCTATTCATTATTTACAGTAATCTAGAACTAATAGTGTTACGTGTCTCTAATAAAAGACGAGGAGTGAAATGAGACAATGTTCCTTCAGAACCCTGGTGCTACATATAACCACACACAACATAGAGCTCCATCACACAACACAGAGCTCCATCACACAACAAAGAACTCCATCACACAACACAGAACTCCAACACACAACACAGAACTCCATCACACAACAAAGAACTCCATCACACAACACAGAGCTCCATCACACAACACAGAGCTCCATCACACAACACAGAGCTCCATCACACAACACAGTGCTCCATCACACAACACAGAGCTCCATCACACAACACAGAACTCCATCACACAACACAGAGCTCCATCACACAACACAGAGCTCCATCACACAACACAGAACTCCATCACACAACACAGAGCTCCATCACACAACACAGAGCTCCATCACACAACACAGCGCTCCATCACACAACACAGAGCTCCATCACACAACACAGCGCTCCATTACACAACACAGAGCTCCATCACACAACACAGCGCTCCATTACACAACACAGAGCTCCATCACACAACATAGAACTCCATCACACAACACAGAGCTCTGTCACACAACATAGAGCTCTATCACACAACACAGAGCTCCATCACACAACATAGAGCTCCATCACACAACATAGAGCTCCATCACACAACACAGAGCTCCATCACACAACATAGAGCTCCATCACACGACACAGAACTCCATCACACAACACAGAGCTACAACACACAACACAGAGCTACAACACACAACACAGAGCTACAACACACAACACAGAGCTACATCACACAACACAGAGCTACAACACACAACACAGAGCTACAACACACAACACAGAGCTACAACACACAACACAGAGCTACAACACACAACACAGAGCTACATCACACAACACAGAGCTACAACACACAACACAGAGCTACAACACACGACACGGATGCCACTGTCTTTAATCCATACAACATCTCAGGTCTCACCACAGTCCTATAAACTTTCCCTTTCACAGTGTGGGACAAAAACAAAAGAAAACACAAAATAGCACCGACCAGCAAACCTGCTCTATGTTTATACAGTATTGTGCAAAAGAGGAGTATAAACAAGAGAGTTTTTGTAAACATAAACACAATGCAGTGCAATGTGTGTATAACATGTGTGTGTATATAAGTGTGTATAACAGTGTGTATAGAAGTGTGTATAGATGTGTGTGTAAAACATTGTGTATGTGTGTGTATATGTGTGTATAGATGTGTGTGTAGAACATTGTGTATATATGTGTGTAAAACATTGTGTATGTGTGCGTATATAAGTGTGAATAGATGTGCGTGGATAACATTGTGTATGTGTGTGTATATAAGTGTGTATAGATGTGTGTGTATAACATTGTGTATATATGTGTGTGTGTATATGTGTGTAAAACATTGTGTATGTGTGTGTATATAAGTGTGTATAGATGTGTATATAACATTGTGTATGTGTGTGTATATAAGTGTGTATAGATGTGTGTGTATAACATTGTGTATATGTGTGTTTAAAACATTGTGTATGTGTGCGTATATAAGTGTGTATAGACGTGTGTATAACACTGTATATAAGTGTGTATAGATGTGTGTATAACATTGTATATATGTGTGTGTATATGTTTGTGTAAAACATTGTGTATGTGTGCTTATATAAGTGTGTATATTTGTGTGTGTATAACATTGTGTATTTGTGTGCATATAAGTGTGTATAGATGTGTGTATAACATTGTGTATGTGTGTGTGTAAAACATTGTGTATGTGTGCGTATATAAGTTATATAGATGTGTGTGTATAACATTGTGTATGTGTGTGTATATAAGTGTGTATAACAGTGTGTATAGAAGTGTGTATATAGATGTGTGTATAACATTGTGTATATGTGTGTTTAAAACATTGTGTATGTGTGCGTATATAAGTGTGTATAGACGTGTGTATAACACTGTATATAAGTGTGTATAGATGTGTGTGTATAACATTGTGTATATGTGTGTGTATATGTTTGTGTAAAACATTGTGTATGTGTGCGTATATAAGTGTGTATATTTGTGTGTGTATAACATTGTGTATGTGTGTGCATATAAGTGTGTATAGATGTGTGTATAACATTGTGTATGTGTGTGTGTAAAACATTATGTATGTGTGTGTATATGAGCGTGTATATGAGTGTATATAGATGTGTGTGTATAACATTGTCTATGTGTGTATATAAGTGTGTATAACATTGTGTATATATGTGTGTATATGTGTGTAAAACATTGTGTATGTGTGCATATAAGTGTGTATAGATGTGTATATAACATTGTGTATGTGTGTGTATATAAGTGTATAACAGTGTGTATATAAGTGTGTATATAGATGTGTGTATAACATTGTGTATGTGTATATAAGTGTGTATATGAGTATGCATAGATGTGTGTATATAACATTGTGTATGTGTAAAACATTGTGTATGTGTGTATATATAAGTGTGTATAACAGTGTGTATATAAGTGTGTATATAGATGTGTATATAACATTGTGTATGTGTGTGTATATGAGTGTGTATATAAGTGTGTATAGATGTGTGTGTATAACATTGTGTATGTGTGTGTATATAAGTGTGTATATAAGTGTGTATAACATTGTGTATATGTGTGTGTATATGTGTAAAACATTGTGTATGTGTGTGCATATAAGTGTGTATATGAGTGTGCATAGATGTGTGTGTATAACATTGTGTATGTGTGTAAAACATTGTGTATGTGTGTATATAAGTGTGTATAGATGTGTGTATAACATTGTGTATGTGTGTGTATATAAGTGTGTATAACAGTGTGTATATAAGTGTATATAGAGGTGTGTGTATAACATTGTGTATGTGTGTGTATATAAGTGTATAACAGTGTGTATATAAGTGTGTATATAGATGTGTGTATAACATTGTGTATGTGTGTGTGTATATGAGTGTGTATATGAGTGTGTATATAGATGTGTGTGTATAACATTGTGTATGTGTGTGTATATAAGTGTGTATAATAGTGTGTATATAAGTGTGTATATAGATGTGTGTGTATAACATTGTGTATGTGTGTGTGTATATGAGCGTGTATATGAGTGTATATAGATGTGTGTGTATAACATTGTGTATGTGTGTGTATATAAGTGTGTATATGAGTGTGTATAGATGTGTGTATAACATTGTGTATGTGTGTAAAACATTGTGTATGTGTGTACATAAGTGTGTATAGATGTGTGTATAACATTGTGTATGTGTGTGTATATAAGTGTGTATAACAGTGTGTATATAGATGTGTGTGTATAACATTGTGTATGTGCGTATATAAGTGTGTATAGATGTGTGTATAACATTGTGTATGTGTGTGTATATAAGTGTGCATATGAGTGTGTATAGATGTGTATAACATTGTGTATGTGTGTACATAAGTGTGTATAGATGTGTATAACATTGTGTATGTGTGTGTATATAAGTGTGTATAACAGTGTGTATATAAGTGTATATGAGTGTGTATATAGATGTGTGTGTATAACATTGTGTATGTGTGCGTATATAAGTGTGTATAGATGTGTGTATAACATTGTGTATGTGTGTGTATATAAGTGTGCATATGAGTGTGTATAGATGTGTGTGTATAACATTGTGTATGTGTGCGTATATAAGTGTGTATAGATGTGTGTGTATAACATTGTGTATGTGTGTGTATATAAGTGTGTATATGAGTGTATATAGATGTGTGTGTATAACATGTGTATGTGTGTGTATATATAAGTGTGTATAGATGTGTGTGTATAACATTGTGTATGTGTGTGTATATAAGTGTGTATATGAGTGTATATAGATGTGTGTATAACATTGTGTATGTGTGCGTATATAAGTGTGTATAGATGTGTGTGTATAACATTGTGTATGTGTGTGTATATAAGTGTGTATATGAGTGTATATAGATGTGTGTATAACATTGTGTATGTGTATATATAAGTGTGTATAGATGTGTGTGTATAACATTGTGTATGTGTGTGTATATAAGTGTGTATATGAGTGTATATAGATGTGTGTGTATAACATTGTGTATGTGTGCGTATATAAGTGTGTATAGATGTGTGTGTATAACATTGTGTATGTGTGTGTATATAAGTGTGTATATGAGTGTATATAGATGTGTGTGTATAACATTGTGTATGTGTGTGTATATAAGTGTGTATATGAGTGTGTATAATAGTGTGTATAGATGTGTGTGAACTGAAGTGAGCACATGATGGCGCCAGAGGCTAGCTGTCAGTGAGAAGTTGTACAGTGAAGAAGTCGCTGTAGGAGGGAGAGGAGGTGATGGATGGATGGAGTGCTACTCACCGTTCGACTCGTCGTAATCTTCGTAAAAGCTTGGGTTAGGGTTCAGAGGTCGTGGGTCGTACTCCGGGCTGACCTCGTACTCATGAACCGGTCCCGCGACCAGAGCGTCCTGACCGTACGGCCTTCTGACCGACCCAGAACCTCGGATATTACACATGATGGCGTAATCCTCTACGGAGAGAAGATAAGACGCTGATAAATACAGCACAGAGATACAGATACATGATCAGAGACTTGTGAAGGAAGGGAATCATTTCTGGTGGAAGTGTCTCTGTAGTTCTGTAAATGTAGAAGATGAGCCTCACACCTGAAAAGGTTAGTAACTTAGAAATCATTACAAAGCGGTTTCTCTACATGAGTTTTTCCCTCCACACTGAGGTGAGAACTGAAATTTGTGCAGTAAAAAAGGAGCAAAAATGATCTCGAGTGGATCGAGGACATTTCTGATGTCCATCATTACAGTTCCATCATTGTCGAGGATTTCTTCTGATCACTGATGGAGACTTGAGTGTAAAACTGTTCATGGTGATTGTAGTCCTGAACCAAACAGTTTCTATTAATAACAGTACAAATCCATCTTCATGGTTCTTTAACCTCCACAGGAACCTCGTGGATCTTTAGACTATTCATGTGGAACCTCCTCAGGTGAAGAGAGTGGATTCCAATTGGAGAAAATTGCATCCAGAGGAATTAAATCAACATGAATGTATTTTTAGTCATGTGAATTTACGGTCTTGGGTTTAAGCGATTTAAATCCACCACCTTTCTTGCAGGAGGTTATAACGCCGTCATGTGCATGCTACAGAACTCTGTGGTGTCCACGGTAAACATCTTAAAATCAAACTGCAGACCTCGAATCTGTCAGGATTCACATGAACGATGGAGGAGTTGATACTGAGTAACTGTCTGAGCTTGATATACACACGTAAATATATACGAGTTCCTATCAAAAGGTTTTGAGTCTAGTTTTGTAACACGCCAACAGGTGGCAGTACAAGGCTGCATGAACAGTCACAGGAAGTACCAGCCTGTGTGCATTGGGAGCCATGCAACTGGTGCTGTTCAGACCACGTGCGTTATCACGTCTGTGATTTCATTACGGACAGCAAGTTAGAACTAAACGCAAATGTGGAATTCTGTGTAAAACTGCACAAATCTGCCACAGAGACGTTTGACGTGATTGTGCGTGTTTACTGCGATTCTGCAGTCCTTCAAGGTGTTCTGAGCTTCAAAAGCAGTCGGGATTCACATGGAGGTTCATTACCTATCACCACATAGGAAGGATAGATGGATTGATAGATAGATAGATAGATAGATAGATAGATAGATAGATAGATAGATAGATAGATAGATAGATAGATAGATAGATAGATAGACAGACAGACAGACAGACAGACAGACAGACAGACAGACAGATAGATAGATAGATAGATAGATAGACAGACAGACAGACAGACAGACAGACAGACAGACAGATAGATAGATAGATAGATAGATATAACTAGCGCTTGTCCTGATGTCATGTGATCATTAACTTAACGAACTCTGAACACCAGGAACTTTCATCACAGAAACACTTTCATACAACATTTACACTGGATGCACTGATTCAGGAAATGAATATTTTAAGTCCTATAATGTGTGTGTGTGTGTGTGTGTGTGTGTGTGTGTGTACCGGAGTGTTTTGGAGGACACAGTGCACACTGCATGCCCCAGCCCTCTCCGTACAGACAGCAGCACTCAGTGTAAGTGGTGTCTTTGTTTTTCAGGATGTTGGAGCAGGTGAGTGAAGAAGACACACTCTGCCAACAGATGTCCTGATACACACCCTGCTGCTCACTGGGCTCTGTGGAGACACGGAGACACACACACACACACACACACACACACACACACACACACACAACTCTGTTAAACTCTGTTGTACTGAGATCATTTATATTAAATTAAAAACATTTCATGCATTGCTTAGCGAATATGCTACGTTGCAGTAGTTGCTAGGTAACTGTTTAACGCTGATTAGTTATGAAGCTAGCTGACTAGCACTAGACTTGACGCTGGTGTTCAGGACAGTGTGGATGCTGACCTGCTGCCTCGGGGACAATACAGCGGTTGTGTGATGAGTCGAGCTCCAGGGGCGGCGTACAGAAACACTGATACGAGCCGTGATTATTTATACACTGACCATTCACACACTTCAACTCATCTGTACACTCGTCTGTGTCTGCCGGGAAAAGAGATTTTTATTATGATTATTATTAATATTATTAATAATAATAATTATAATGATGTAAAATAACAATTTGGAGGCAAATTTGTAAATAAATAAAATACTTTGAAATTAAAAATTACACAAAGAACGACAGGCAGACGTCTGAGAGACAGACAGACGTCTGAGAGACAGACAGAAACACATGACAGGAAGAAAAATCCAACTTACAGACATGTGAGAGTGAGCGAGAGATGTGGCCTTGTGTGCGTGTGTGTGTGTGTGTGTGTGTGTGTGTGTGTGTGTGTGTGTGTGTGCACTGTGGTTTGGGTCAATTTAGCACACTGATCCTCCAACTGTCTCCACCCAATATATTACAATTTAAAGAACTCAAACACACACACACACACACACACACACACACACACAGCCTGGTGAGCCTCTTCTAAATATTATTAACTCCTCACTATCTTTAGGTCACGTCCCTAAATCCCTCAAGCTAGCAGTTATTAAGCCCCTCATTAAAAAACCTAATCTGGATCCAAACACGTTATCAAATTACAGACCAATTTCAAATCTCCCATTTATGTCTAAGATTTTAGAAAAGATTGTCGCTGCACAGTTATGTTCCTACCTGCAAGAGAACAATATCTTTGAAGAGTTTAGTCAGGTTTTAGGCCCCATCATAGCACAGAAACTGCTCTAGTTAAAATCACTAATGACCTGTTTTTAGCTTCAGACCAAGGCTTCATCTCGCTGTTAGTTTTACTAGATCTTAGTGCTGCATTCGACACTATAGACCATGATCTCCTCCTAGATCGCTTACAAAATTACATCGGCATTCAGGGACAGGCATTAAGCTGGTTTAAATCCTACCTGTCCGATCGTTACCATTTCGTAGATTTGAATGGAGAGCTATCCAGGCTAATGCAAGTAAATTATGGCGTGCCGCAAGGTTCAGTTCTAGGACCCCTGCTCTTCACAATATACATGCTTCCGTTAGGAAATATTATTAGAAGGCATGGAATTAGCTTCCATTGTTATGCTGATGATACTCAGCTATATATTTCATCTAAACCAGGCGATACAGCTCAATTAACCCGGATGACTGAGTGTGTTAAGGAACTAAGAGATTGGATGACCCATAACTTTCTACTTTTAAATTCTGATAAGACTGAGATTTTGCTCATCGCCCAAAAACTAGTATACAGAAGCTCCAGCATCTCAACCTGCATTTAGACGGATGTTCTGTAACCACTAGTTCAACGGTAAAAGACCTGGGTGTTATTTTAGACAGCGACTTGTCTTTCAAAAATCACATCAATCAGGTTACAAAACAGCCTTCTTTCACCTTAGAAATATTTCTAAGCTAAGAAATATGTTGTCTATATCCGATGCAGAGAAGCTCGTCCATGCGTTTATGACCTCCAGAATAGACTACTGTAATGCGTTACTAGGTGGATGTCCTGCTTCATTAATAAACAAGCTTCAGTTAGTCCAGAATGCAGCAGCCAGAGTTCTTACAAGGTCAAAAAAATATGATCACATAACCCCGATCTTATCGTCCCTACATTGGCTTCCTGTTAAGTTTCGAATAGACTACAAACTATTACTTCTCACTTATAAAGCACTAAATGGTTTGGCTCCGTGTATCTATCCAGTCTTTTAACACGCTACAATCCGCCACGCTCCTGAGATCTCAAAACTCTGGGCTTCTAGTAGTTCCTAGAATAGCAAAGTCCACTAAAGGTGGTAGAGCATTTTCACATTTAGCTCCTAAACTCTGGAATAGTCTTCCTGACGGTGTTCGGGGCTCAGACACACTCTCCCAGTTTAAGTGTAGATTAAAAACGTATCTTTTAGCAAAGCCTACACATAACACACATCACATCATAACCTTGTGCTCCAGAACATCTGATCACATGCACATTATCAACTTGTGCTGTTAATATCATGAACAGCAGCTACGCTAATTCCTCTCCACTGCTTCTCTTTCTCTCCCCATCCCGAGGCATCCTGAGGTTGCTCCAGCTCAGTCACCTCCCACCTCGTGATGATTACGGACCTTTAAAGAAGTAGATGCCGAACTCACAAACATCCTGAACCATCTAGAGGCGTACCAGTGCCATTTGGATCCCGCTACATGTGTGGAGTTTTGACATTGGACCTCCTGGAGTGTTTAAAGGCTCTGGCATGGAGAAGCTGATGCTGGATCTGTGGTGATCACAAATGCTGAGCTTATAAAACTCGGAGCTACTAACCATATAGACTGTTTAAGACTGCAGAAAGAACATTACTTATAATCTTATACTCCAGTGCTCATGTTAGTTCTCACTGTCCAGTGTTCTGTATTGTTGAAAGATTTATGATCAAACTCTTGATGTCACCCAGATGAGGATGGGTTCCCCTTTTGAGTCTGGTTCCTCTCAAGGTTTCTTCCTCATAACATCTAAGGGAGTTTTTCCTTGCCACAGTCGCCACGGCTTGCTCATCAGGGACAAATGCACACCATTCACCATCACTGTTGATTTGTGTAAAGCTGCTTTGAGACAATGTCTGTTGTGAAAAGCGCTATACAAATAAACTTGACTTGACTTGACACACACACACACACACACTCACACACGATAAGATGATGATACTATGTTTGTGTGTATGTGTATATACTGTATGTATATATATATATATATGTGTGTGTGTGTGTGTGTGTATATATATGAGATCAGGGGAATTTGGAGGCAGTGTGGATGTACAGGGAGCTTCATCCTTTTTTAGAGATTTATAGAACACCATCACCATGAAGGTGTGTAACCTCCAACCAGGGGGTCTGAAACAGTGTTTAGGCCGGTGGTACATAACATCAGTGTAGCATCCACATAAACACCAGGACCTGAGGTTTCTGAGCCAGCATCGACTTCTTCACCAGTTTGTGCTACATTGTGAATCTTGAGATTACAGGATCCTGTCACCAAGCACTTTGATAGGTAACGACAGATTAATGTGTGTGTGTGTGTGTGTGTGTGTGTGTGTGTGTGTGTGTGTGTGTGTTTGTGTGATTACACATCCCTCTGCTCACCTACACACTGCAGTCTGGCCTCATCGTAGTAGAGTCCAGCTTTACAGTAACACTCGAATGATCCTGGTGTGTCCTGACAAAACCCGCCTTTACAGATCTCCTCCGAAAAGATTTTACATTCATCAGCATCTGATACACACACACACACACACACACACACAATCACAGAGTTATACACTGTATGTACAAATGTATTGGGACACCTGACTTTTCCCAACCATGTGTTTCTTCTCCAAACTGTTACACAAATTTGGAGACACACAACCAACGTTTTTGGATGCAGAAGCATGGAATTTTCTTTCACTTGAACTAGGAGACCCAAACCTGCTCCAGCATGACAATGCCCCTGTGCACAAAGCCAGCTCCATAAACATCTGCTTGGGATGGAGTGGAAGATCTCCTGCTGTAGATCTCCAACATTATTAAACACTTGAGGGATTAATATGAACCTCCTCACCTTCTCACCTACAGTACATCAGTAGCCTTTACAAACACACACTTGAAGCTAAATAAATCTCCAAAAACCTAGTAGAGCATTGTCCCAGAAGAGTGGAGCTCATTATAACAGCACATGGAGACTAAATGTGGAATAAGATGTTAAAAAACAAGCAAATAGCAACATTAGTCAGGTGTCCACAAACTTTTATCTAAAACTAAATTCATCATTAATAATAAATAGATTTTTATATGATGTAAACACTGCTCTATAACCACATCATGTAATAAATACATGAATACAATCAGATTATAACCAAAAAAATATTTATCAGTGTTTTTTTGTTTAATTTAAATTTTGACGACAGAAATATTTATTATTTATTATAATAATCATTCACCTGTGCTTTTTAAATTCACTGAATTCAGATTATTTATCCCTTACATCATCCTTTATGTTTCTCTCACACACACACACACACACACACACACACCACACACACACACACCTGCACACACCCACCACTCAACCACACCACTCAACCACACCCCTCCACACACACACACCCATACACACACACACCCATCCACACACATCCACACACACACACACACACACACACACACAACCACACCCCCTCCACACACACACACACACCACACACACACACACACACACACACACACACACACACACACACACCTTTGTAAGTAACAGGTGAGGTGTTGTCACTGCTGGGAATACTCCTCGTCCAGCCGGACACATCTGAGCATACTGATCTGTGGAAAACAAAACATAAATGTTAATGTGTGTTGAAGTCTGTTGAAGTGTGTGGAAGTGTGTGGAGGTGTGTAATAGTTTGTGGATGTGTGTGAAGGTGTGGAAGGGTTTGTGGAAGTGTGTAAAAATGCGTGAATGTGTATGAGGTTGTGTAGAAGTGTGTGGAGGTGTGTGAACGCGTGTGGAAGTGTGTAAGGTGTGTGGAGGTGTTTGAAGCGTGTGGAAGTGTGTTTTAGTGTGTGATGGTGTGTTGAAGTGTGTGTTAGTGTGTGGTAGTGCGTGGATGTGTTGAAGTGTGTGGTACTGTGCAAGGTGTGTGTGGAAGTGTGTGGTAGTGTGTGGATGTGTGTTGAAGTGTGCGTGAGGTGTGTGGTAGTGTGTGGGGCAGTGTGAAAGTTTATGGTAGTGTGTGGTAGCGTATGCGGGTGTGTGGAAGTGTGTGGTAGTGTGCAGGGTGTGCAAAAGTGTGTGGTAGTGTATGAGGCGTGTGGAAGTTTGTGGTGGTGTGTGATGGTGTGTGGAAGCGTCGTTAGTCTGTGGAAGTGTGTGTTAGTGTGTGTTGGTGTGTGGAAGTGTGTGTTGGTGTGTGAAAGTGTGTGGTAGTGTGTGGATATGAGTTGAAGTGTGTGCTAGTGTGTGGTAGTGTGCAAGGTGTGTGAAAGTGTGTGGTGGTGTGTGGAAGTGTGTGAAAATGTGTAAGGTGTGTGGAAGTGTGGTAGTGTGTGGATATGTGTTGATGTGTGTTGTGGTGTGCAGGTTTGTGGTGGTGTGTGATGGTGTGTGGAAGCGTGTGTTAGTCTGTGGAAGCATGTGTTAGTGTGTGGAAGTGTGGTTGTGTGTGTGGAAGTGTGTGTTGGTGTGTGGAAGTGTGTGAGGTGTGTGGAAGTGTGTGTTAGAGTGCAGATATGTGTTGAAGTGTGTGCTAGTGTGTGGAAGTGTGTGGTAGTTTGCAAGGTGTGTGGAAGTGTGAGGTGTGAAGAAGTGTGTGAGGTGTGTGGAAGTGTGTGGAAGTGTGTGAGGGTGTGTGGTAGTGTGCGGTAGTGTGTGGTGGTGATGGTCATGATGACTATCATCGTGTGATCATTTATTAAATTAATTAAAAGAAAAAAGAGGATGTGTAAAAATCCTGATCAAATAATTTAGGGGCCCAATTTAGACAGGGGGCATTTAAGACTGCGGGGCCATTTTAAAAAGAGCCGTATTAGATTGGGGGCTGTTTAAACAGGGGGCATTTGAGACCAGGGCTGCTTTAGACAGGGGCATTTTAGAGATGGGGCTGTTTAAGACAGGGGCCATTTCTGATTGGCCATTTTAAACTGGGGCATTTTAAACCAGGGGGCTATTTTAAACCAGGGGGATATTTTAGACAGGGGAACTTTTGTTAGATAGACAGGGGACAGTTTTAGACCAGGGGCTGCTTTAGACAAGCACTATTTTGGACAGGGGGTCATTTTCAGACAGAGGCTGTTTTAAACAGGGGTCATATTAAACAGCTGCTACTTTTTACCACCTGGTGTTTGATATTGGCGCTATTTAAATACCTGAGCCTTGAACTGGACAGGGGAACACCTCGCAGTTATCACCCCATCCTGCTCCCAGTGTACAGCAGCACTCCTCAATCGTCACGCTGCTCGCCAAAACATTATCACACAGATTCTCATCGCTCAGATTGTAGTAACACACTTTTCTCTCCGTCGACGAGGCTGCAGAGAAACATCACAACAAAACGTTACAATAAATCAGCTGTTGCAGCTGATTTATTGTAACGACCACAGAGGGTCGCTCTTTTAAGGTACCACAGAATCGGTTTACAGATGTTTCATTGTGGACAGGTGATTTGTTGAAAGTTTGAAAACCTCTGAATTGATGTGCACATAGAGGAGAACATTTATTTGGGTACCTTTCGGTGCAGGTAAACACTTCGCCGTCATCTGGTTGAACTCGAAGCCCTCTTCAGGACACACACACACAAAAGATCCAGGGACGTTCTCACACACCGCTTCACCACACACATCACTCAGGAGCTCACACTCGTTCATGTCTGCAGAAGAAAGAAAGATCAGTGTTTCTGCTCAGTGGTTTGGCCCCGCCCCCTTAGACTGGTGCAGTTTAAGTTGTGAAATGTAATTTTTCTAAATGCAGTTATTGAGACGGAAATACACTTTATTACATACTTTACAGTTTATTTCAGTGTGAAACTTTACATTATTATTATTATTATTATTATTATGAGAATTATAATGATGATGATGAAGATGATGATGATGATTCTCACCCTCACAGCCGTGACCGTTGTGTTTGTCTTCGTATCCCAGTTCACACAGACATATAAACGACCCCACAGTGTTCTGACACACACCGTTCTGACACACACTCCTGTTCACAGCACACTCATCTACATCTGCAGAGAGAGAGAGAGAGAGAGAGAGAGAGAGAGAGAGAGAGAGACAGAAATGAGAGACAAAGACAGACAGACAAAATAAAAAAACAGAGATGAAAAGTCAGAAAGGGAGAGTAAGGAAGACAGATGAAGAAAGAAAGAAAGAAAGAAAGAAAGAAAGAAAGAAAGAAAGAAAGACAGACAGACAGACAGACAGACAGACAGACAGAAAGATGCAAGAGGAGAAAGACAAAAAGTCACACAGACGAAGAGAGTGAGACAGACAGAAAGACAGATGAAAGAGACAGACAGACAGACAAACAGACATACAGAGGCAGATGAAAAAAAGAGAAAGAGACAGACATGATGTTGAAATACAAACTTTATCTGGTCAACACACACACACACACACACACACACACACACACACACACACACACACACACACACACACACAATACACTTTTACACCCACCTTACACTAATACACAACATAGACTCTTGCACACAGAAAGGCAGGGAGGAACACAAACACACAAACACACACAGAAATGGCTGTAATGTCTTTCACATTCGTCCTGCTCTTACTTTTTTTTAGCGTGCAGTAAAAGAGGAAGCGTTTCAGCTGCCGTCTAGACACTCAGGATTACTTTACACTCAGCACTGTTTCCCTTCAGACCTGTGTGTGTGTGTGTGTGTGTGTGTGTGCATGCAAGCGCATACCCTCACACGCGGGTGGATCCTGTGTCCAGGCGTATCCGTGCTCACAGACGAAGTAAAACGAACCCTCTGTGTTCACACACTCCACACTGTGCGGCTTCAGAGTCTCTTCTTCACACTCGTCTATGTCTATACACACACACACACACACACACACACACACACACAAGTAAAAACAAACAAAGGGCACAAACAAAGAACTGTTTATAGTGTGTGTGTGTGTGCGCATGTGTTTGTGTCTGCGTATATGTATGTATGTTTGTGTGTGTATGTTATGTGTGTATGTAAGTGTGTGTGTGTGTGTGTGTGTGTGTGTGTGTGTGTGTGTGTTACCTTGACAGCGAGTGCCGTTGACCTGTCTGTACCCAGGGGGGCAGTTACAGTGGTAGGATCCAATGTTATTAACACACTGACCGACGCCATCACACAACTCTGTCAGCTCCTGACACTCATCCACATCTACACACACACACACACACACACACACACACACACACGCACACACACACACCTGTATCAAATACATATGGTGTGTAACAGATTGTATGGGTAATTATAATGTGTATTGTTATTCTTATTGTTAATGTGTGTGTGTGTGTGTGTGTGTGTGTGTGTGTGTGTGTGTGTGTGTGTGTGTCTGTGTCTGTGTGTGTGTGTGTGTGTGTGTGTGTGTGTGTGTGTGTGTGTGTACCATCACACTGCTCTCCGGACTCAGAGAGAGTAAATCCGCTCTCACAGTGACAGATGAACGCTCCCTCTGTGTTCTCACAGTGACCCCTTGTACACACACTCTCATCCTGGCACTCATCAATGTCTGTTTTACACACACACACACACACACACACACACACACACACACACACACACACACACACACACAATAAAAAGAAAGGACTTCAATAAGAGATATCAATAAGAGATAAGCAAAGAATGGGTTTTAGTGTGCATTGTGGGTAGTTTATGTTTGCACTGTGGGTAGTTTACGTATTGTGGGTAGTTTGCCTGCGCCTTGTAGCTGGTTTAAGTGTGCATTGTGGGTAGTTTGTGTGTGCATTGTGGGTAGTTTATGTGTGTTGTGGGTAGTTTGCCTGTGCATTGTGGCTGGTTTATGTGTGTTATGGGTAGTTTGCCTGTGCATTGTGGCTGGTTTATGCTTGCATTGTGGGTAGTTTGTCTGTAAATTGTGGGAAGTTTATGTGTGCATTGTGGGTGGTCTGTCTGTGAATTGTGGGTAGTTTGCCTGTGCATTGTGGGTAGTTATGTGTGCATTGTGGGTAGTTTATGTGTGCGTTGTGGGTAGTTTATGTGTGCGTTGTGGGTAGTTTGTCTGTGAATTGTGGGTAGTTTGCCTGTGCATTGTTGGTAGTTTATGTGTGCATTGTGGGTAGTTATGTGTGCATTGCGGGTAGTTATGTGTGCATTGCGGGTAGTTATGTGTGCATTACGGGTAGTTATGTGTGCATTGTGGGTAGTTTACTGTTGCATTGTAGTAGTTTTTCTGTTCATTGTGGGTAGTTTACGTGTGCACCTGTGCATTGTGTGTAGTTCACCTGTGCATTGGGGTAGTTTTCCTGCATTGTGGGTAGTTTGCCTGTCCGTTGTAGGTAGATTGTGTGTGCATTGTGGGTAGTTTTCCTGCATTGTGGGTAGTTTGCCTGTCCGTTGTAGGTGGATTATGTGTGCATTGTGGGTAGTTTATGTTTGCATTGTGGGTGGTTTATGTGTGCGTTGTGGGTAGTTTGCCTGTGCTTTGTTGGTAGTTTATGTGTGCATTGCGGGTAGTTATATGTGCATTGTGGGTAGTTTGTCTGGGCATTGTGTGTAGTTTGTCTGGGCATTGGGGTAGTTTACCTGTGCATTAGGGGTAGTTTACCTGTGCATTAGGGGTAGTTTTTCTGTTCATTGTGGGTAGTTTATGTGTGCATTGTGGGTGGTTTGTGTGTGCATTGTGGGTGGTTGCCTGTGCATTGTGGGTAGTTTACATGTGCATTGTGGGTAGTTTGTGTGCATTGATAGGTGGTTTGTGTGTGTGTGTTGTGGGTAGTTTGCGTGTGCATTGTGGGTAGTTAGTCTGTGAATTGTTGGTAGTTTGCCTGTGCATTGTGGGTAGTTCATGTATGCATTGTGGGTAGTTATATGTGAATTGCACGTAGTTATGTGTGTGCATTGTGGGTAGTTTGTGTGTGCATTGTGGGTAGTTGCCTGTGCATTGTGGGTAGTTTACCTTTGCATTGTGGGTAGTTTACTGTTTCATTGTAGGGTAGTTTACCTGTGCATTGTGGGTAGTTTACCTGTGCATTGGGTGTAGTTCACCTGTGCATTAGGGGTAATTTTCCTGTTCATTGTGGGTAGTTTACCTGTGCATTGTGGGTAGTTCACCTGTGTATTGTGGGTAGTTTATCTGTGTATTGTGGGTAGTTTACTTGTGCATTGTGGGTAGTTTACCTGTGCAAGCTTTGCGGTCTGGAGTCGGAGTAAAACCGTCATCACACGTACAGATAAAGAAACCTTCACGATTGGAGCACTGACCATGAACACACACGGATCCGTCCACACACTCATCTATATCTACATACACAGAGAACACACACTCATATAAACACAAAGTTACACACACACACACACACACACACACACACACACACACACACAAAATACAAAGTACATTTCTTACCCACACACTTGCCATCTTTGCCCTGGAAGCCTTCAGGACATGAGCTGCACATGTACGAGCCGAGTGTGTTATAACACAGACCAGACGGACACACACTCCCATTCTGACACTCATCTACATCTACAGAGAGAGAGAGAGAGAGAGAGAGAGAGAGAGAGAGAGAGAGAGATGGTGCTGGTGGTGAGGGTGTTCTGGCTTCCGGGATTAAGGTTCTAGGTTCTAGATTTGAAGTTTACGATACTGGGTTTTATGTTCTGGATTGTAGATTTGAGGTTTTAAGATCTAGATTATAAATCTTAGGTTCTCTGTGTTAAGTTCTGGCTTTGGTTGGCACTATTTTGTGTGTTGTGTATTTGTCTCACACTGTCTTGTGTTGTTGGTCTGCACTGTTTTTTGTCTGCACTTTTGGCACTCGGTTGCACACGATGCCCTTTATATGGCGAGGACACTTACTTTAGTCCTAAACTCTGTGTTCTGTTATGTAGCTTTATGTCGTGTGATGGAGCTCTGTGTTGTGTGATGGAGCTCTGTGTTGTGTGATGGAGCTTTATGTTGTGTGTTGTAGCTCTGTGTTGTGTGTTGTAGCTCTGTGTCGTGTGATGGAGCTCTGTGTCGTGTGATGGAGCTCTGTGTCGTGTGATGGAGCTCTGTGTCGTGTGATGGAGCTCTGTGTGGCGGAGCTCTGTGTTGTGTGTTGTAGCTCTGTGTTGTGTGTTGTAGCTCTGTGTTGTGTGATGGAGCTCTGTGTTGTGTAATGCAGCTCTGTGTTGTGTGTTGTAGCTCTGTGTTGTGTGATGGAGCTCTGTGTTGTGTGATGCAGCTCTGTGTTGTGTGTTGTAGCTCTGTGTTGTGTGATGGAGCTCTGTGTCGTGTGTTGTAGCTCTGTGTTGTGTGATGGAGCTTTATGTTGTGTGTGGTTTCATGTAGCATCAGGGTTCTGAAGAAACGTTGTTTCATTTCCCTGTGTACTGCATTAGAAATATATGGTAGAAAAGACAATAAAAGCTTCTTGACTTGACTCTTGATGTTCAGGGTTCTAGGTTTTGGCCTATATATGTCCTAGATTCTAGTGTTCTAAGTTCTAGCATCTGGGTTTTAGTTTTAAGTTCTTAGTTGTGGGATGATTCTAGTTTCTGGGTTCTAAGTTTTAGTTCTAGAGTTCTAGTCTCTAGTTTATACGTTCTTTTTACATGGTTTTAGGTTTTTTTGTGTGTGTGTGTGTGTGTGTGTGTGTGTGTGTGTGTGTGTGTGTGTGTGTGTGTGTGTGTGTGTGGAGGGTTGGAGGCTCACCGATGCAGGTGGTTCCTGCTTGATCCAGATTAAAGCCCGGTTTACACACACAGGTGAAAGCACCAGGTGTGTTCTTACAGCGGCCGTTAACACACAGGTGAGGATCATCCACACACTCATCAACATCTGTAACACATCACAACATCAACTACACAACTACTCACTACACACACACACCTCACACACCTTTCTTAACCACCAATAACACTGAACAGAACCAGAGAGAGAGAGAGAGAGAGAGAGAGAGAGAGAGAGAGAGAGAGAGAGAGAGAGAGAGAGAGAGATAGAGGTAGAAAGAGCACTTGTCTCTTGTTGCCATAGCAACCACTGGTCCAGGTGATTAATGCAGGTATGGTTACCAACATCTAACTGTTCTATTAGACACATAAACTGCATTACTGTGTGTGTGTGTGTGTGTGTGTGTGTGTGTGTGTGTGTGTGTGTTACCTTTACACTTCCCACTCTGACCCAGTGTGTATCCTCTGCTGCACTGATGACACGTGTATGAACCAACTGTGTTCACACACTCGCTGTTCTCAGGACACACGTACGGAGCTTCACACTCATTTACATCTGATACACACAGGGGGAGGAGCAAGAAACATAATTTATGGTATATAATGTGCATTATGTTATCGCATAGACTCACACTGACTCACATAGACTCACAACTGACCCACAACTGACTCACACTGACTTACATTCACTCACAACTGACTCACACCGACGCACACTGACTCACATAGACTCACAACTGACTCACAACTGACTCACACTGACTTACATTCACTCACAATTGACTCACACTGACTCACAACTGACTCACATAGACTCACAACTGACTCACAACTGACTCACACTGACTGTGTGTGTGTGTGTGTGTGTGTGTGTGGAGGGTTGGAGGCTCACCGATGCAGGTGGTTCCTGCTTGATCCAGATTAAAGCCCGGTTTACACACACAGGTGAAAGCACCAGGTGTGTTCTTACAGCGGCCGTTAACACACAGGTGAGGATCATCCACACACTCATCAACATCTGTAACACATCACAACATCAACTACACAACTACTCACTACACACACACACACACACACACACCTCACATAAAAAAATATATATATATAAAACATAATTATTTTAATAAAATTCTGTCAAATGTGAAACAATGAAAAAAGCAAAATAAAAAATAAATAATAATAAATAAAAAACAAAGGTAAAAAATCTAACTGAAATATTTTTTTTTAAAGAAAAATTTAATCTGTAAAAGAAAATGTAACAAATATTTATATCTGTAATTTTTAATTTCAATAATGTATTAAATGTTATATAAAAATTATATGTTTATATAAACATAAGATCTGATGATTTATATAAACCATTACTAATAGAAAAAAAACAATGATCAGTATAATAATTAAAAAAAGTTTTTTTAGTTGAATGTTTTTTAACTATAAAGTATTAAAACATCTGGACATATTTATATTTGTATATATTTTACCCTTCAGATGTAAATAAACAGTGTGAAAATTCCTCTCACCTACACACGTTGTGGCCTCAGGATTCAGCTCGTAGCCTTCATCACAGATGCAGTTGTAGCTCTCAGCCGTATCGTAGCAAAACCCCTGACCACAAATATCAGGACTAATCACACACTCATCCACTTCTACAGAGAAAAAGAAACAACATGGAATAAAAATATAACATTGAGGAGATTTAATGCAAATAAATGTAATATCATGAATGCACACAGGTTTGGGTCTCCAAGTTCAAGTGTAGGGAAAATTATATATAAATAATATTAGTAGTGTAAACACACATAAGAAAAAGGAAAATGTTGTTAGGATGGTGTGTTGCAATGTTGATATTGTGTCATAATCGCACTGAGAGTGTGTGTGTGTGTGTGTGTGTGTGTGTGTGTGTGTGTGTGTGTCAATAAAGTCAGCAATACAAACACACTTATTTTATGAGGACCAATATTTCGTATGTTTGTGTGTGTGTGTGTGTGTGTGTGTGTGTGTGTGTGTGTGTGTGTGTGTGTGTGTGTCTCAGTGTGTCTCAATAAAGTCAGGAATACAAACACACTTGTTTTATGAGGACCAATATTTTGTGTGTGTGTGTGTGTGTGTGTGTGTGTGTGTGTGTGTGTGTGTGTGTGTGTGTGTACCTGCAATCTGAGTTGAGTAAATGTCCTGACTAGCGCTGGAGGGTAAGAGGACGACTGGAGCAGCAGGTGATGTTTTCTCCACCACCACTGCAGAGAGAAACATGAGCAAAGAGCATGAGCTTACAGAATTACAACGGCACTCAGGGACAGGCATTAAGCTGGTTTAAACCCTACCTGTCTGATTGTTACCATTTTGTAGACTTAAATGGAGAGCTATCCAGGTTAATGCTAGTAAATTATGGCGTGCCACAAGGTTCAGTTCTAGGACCCCTGCTATTCACATTATACAGTGAGGAAAATAAGTATTTGAACACCCTGCTATTTTGCAAGTTCTCCCACTTAGAAATCATGGAGGGGTCTGAAATTGTCATCGTAGGTGCATGTCCACTGTGAGAGACATAATCTAAAAAAAAAAATCCAGAAATAACAATATATGATTTTGTAACTATTTATTTGTATGATACAGCTGCAAATAAGTATTTGATCACCTGAGAAAGTCAATGTTAATATTTGGTACAGTAGCCTTTGTTTGCAATTACAGAGGTCAAACGTTTCCTGTAGTTTGTCACCAGGTTTGCACACACTGCAGGAGGGATTTTGGCCCACTCCTCCACACAGATCTTCTCTAGATCAGTCAGGTTTCTGGCCTGTCGCTGAGAAACACGGAGTTTGAGCTCCCTCCAAAGATTCTCTATTGGGTTTAGGTCTGGAGACTGGCTAGGCCACGCCAAAACCTTGATATGCTTCTTACAGAGCCACTCCTTGGTTATCCTGGCTGTGTGCTTCGGGTCATTGTCATGTTGGAAAACCCAGCCTCGACCCATCTTCAATGCTCTAACTGAGGGAAGGAGGTTGTTCCCCAAAGTCTTGCAATACATGGCCCCAGTTATCCGCTCCTTAATACAGTGCAGTCGCCCTGTCCCATGTGCAGAAAAACACCCCCAAAGCATGATGCTACCACCCCCATGCTTCACAGTAGGGATGGTGTTCTTGGGATGGTACTCATCATTCTTCTTCCTCCAAACACGTTTAGTGGAATTATGACCCAAAAGTTCTATTTTGGTCTCATCTGACCACATGACTTTCTCTCATGACTCCTCTGGATCATCCAAATGGTCAATGGTCAACTTAAGACGTGCCTGGACATGTGCTGGTTTAAGCAGGGGAACCTTCCGTGCCATGCATGATTTCAAACCATGACGTCTTAGTGTATTACCAACAGTAACCTTGGAAACGGTGGTCCCAGCTCTTTTCAGGTCATTGACCAGCTCCTCCCGTGTAGTTCTGGGCTGATTTCTCACCTTCCTTAGGATCATTGAGACCCCACGAGGTGAGATCTTGCATGGAGCCCCAGTCCGAGGGAGACTGACAGTCATGTTTAGCTTCTTCCATTTTCTAATGATTGCTCCAACAGTGGACCTTTTTTCACCAAGCTGCTTGGCAATTTCCCTGTAGCCCTTTCCAGCCTTGTGGAGGTGTACAATTTTGTCTCTAGTGTCTTTGGACAGCTCTTTGGTCTTGGCCATGTTAGTAGTTGGATTCTTACTGATTGTATGGGGTGGACAGGTGTCTTTATGCAGCTAATGACCTCAAACAGGTGCATCTAATTTAGGATAATAAATGTAGTGGAGGTGGACATTTTAAAGGCAGACTAACAGGTCTTTGTAAAAAAATCATATATTGTTTCTGGATTATTTTTTTTTTGATTATGTCTCTCACAGTGGACATGCACCTACGGTGACAATTTCAGACCCCTCCATGATTTCTAAGTGGGAGAACTTGCAAAATAGCAGGGTGTTCAAATACTTATTTTCCTCACTGTACATCCTTCCCTTAGGAAATATTATTAGAAGGCATGGAATTAGCTTCCATTGTTACGCTGATGATACCCAGCTATATATCTCTTCAAAACCAGGCGATACACTCAATTAGCTCGCATAACTGAGTGTATTAAAGAATTAAAAGACTGGATGACTCATAACTTTCTACTATTAAATTCTGATAAGACTGAGATTTTGCTCATCAGCCCAAAAACCAGTACACAGAAGCTCCAGCATCTCAACCTGCATTTAGATGGATGTTCTGTAACCACTAGTTCAACAGTAAAAGACCTGGGATTTATTTTAAAGCAACTTGTCTTTTAAAAATCACATCAACCAAGTTACAAAAACAGCCTTCTTTCACCTTAGAAATATTTCTAATCTAAGAAACATGATGTCTATATCTGATGCAGAGAAGCTCGTCCATGCGTTCATGACCTCCAGACTGGACTATTGTAATGCATTACTAGGTGGAAGTCCTGCATCATTAATAAACAAGCTTCAGTTAGTTCAGAATGCAGCAGTCAGAGTTCTCACAAGGTCAAGAAAATATGATCATATAACCCCAATCTTCTCATCCCTACACTGGCTTCCTGTTAAGTTTCAAATCCACTACAAACTACTGCGACTTACCTACAAAACACTAAATGGTTTATCTCCATGTATCTCTCCAGTCTTCTAACATGCTACAATCCATCACGCTCCCTGAGATCTCAAAACTCTGGACTTCTAGTAGTTCCTAGAAGAGCAAAGTCCAATAAAGGTGGTAGAACATTCTCACATTTAGCTCCTAAACTCTGGAATAGTCTTCCTGACAGTGTTCGGGGCTCAGACACACTCTCCCAGTTTAAGTGCAGATTAAAGACGTATGTTTTTAGCGAGTTTTACACATAACACACATCACATCATAACCTTGTGCTCCAGAACATCTGATCACATCACATTATCAACTTGTGCTGTTAATATCATGAACAGCAGCTACGCTAATTTCTCTCCACTGCTTCTCTTTCTCTCCCCATCCCAGGCATCCTGACATTGCTCCAGCCCCAGTCAAGTCCCACCTTATCATGATTGTGAACCTTTGAAGAAGTAGATGCCTCCAAACTTCCCGTACCACCCAGAGATGTACCAGTGCCAACTGGATCCCACTTCATGTGGAGTTTGGACTAGTCCAGATCTCTGAGTGTTTAAAGGCTCTGGCATGGAGAAGCTGGTGTTGGATTTATGATGATCTCAGATGTTAAGCTATTTTATAAGCTGCTCAGTAGCTCCTAGTTTTATAACGATAATGACTGTAGAAGACTGTAGAAAGAACATCACTCATAATCACACACTCCAGTGCTCATGTTAGTTCTCACTCTCCAGTGTTCTGTAGTGTTTAAAGACTA
>NC_060891.1:28586878-28591878 GCF_014805685.1 Silurus meridionalis
GTGAGAGTATGTGAGTGTGAGTGTGTGAGTGTGTGTGTGTGAGTGTGAGTGTGTGAGAGTGTGTGAGTGTGTGTGAGTATGTGAGTGTGAGTGTGTGAGAGTGTGTGAGTGTGAGTGTGTGAGTGTGGGTGTGTGAGAGTGTGTGAATGTGAGTGTGTAAGAGTATGTGAATGTGAGTGTGTGAGAGTGTGTGAGTGTGTGTGGTATGTGAGTGTGAGTGTGTGAGAGTGTGTGAGTGTGAGTGTGAGTGTGAGTGTGTGTGAGTATGTGAGGGTGAGTGTGTGAGTGTGTGTGAGTATGTGAGTGTGAGTGTGTGAGAGTGTGTGAATGTGAGTGTGTAAGAGTATGTGAATGTGAGTGTAAGAGTATGTGAATGTGGGTGTGTGAGAGTGTGTGAGTGTGTGTGAGTATGTGAGTGTGAGTGTGTGAGAGTGTGAGTGTGAGTGTGTGAGTGTGTGAGTGTGTGTGAGTATGTGACTGTGTGAGTGTGTGTGTGAGTGTGAGTGTGAGAGTGTGTGAGTGTGTGTGTGTGAGTATGTGAGTGTGAGTGTGTGAGTGTGTGAATGTGAGTGTGTGAGTGTGTGAGAGTGTGTGAGTGTGAGTGTGTGAGAGTGTGAGTGTGTGTGAGTATGTGAGTGTGTGTGAGTATGTGAGTGTAAGAAAGTGTGAGTGTGTGTGTGAGTATGTGAGTGTGAGTGTGTGAGAGTGTGTGAATGTGAGTGTGTGAGAGTGTTAGAGTGTGTGAGTGTGTATGAGTATGTGAATGTGAGTGTGTGAGAGTGTGAGTGTGTGAGTATGTGAATGTGAGTGTGTGAAAGTGTGTGTGTGTGTGAGTATGTGAGTGTGAGTGTGTGAGGTGTGTGAGTGTGTGAGAGTATGTGAGTATGTGAGTGTGAGAGTGTGTGAATGTGAGTGTGAGAGTATGTGAGTGTGAGTGTGTGAGTGTGTGTGAGTATGTGAGTGTGTGTGAGAGTATGTGAATGTGAGTGTGTGAGAGTATGTGAGAGTATGTGTGTGTGAGAGTGTGTGAGAGTGTGTAAATATGTGAGAGTATGTGAGTGTGTGAGAGTGTGTGAATGTGAGTGTGAGAGTATGTGAAAGTATGTGAGTGTGTGTGTGTGAAAGTGTGTGTGTGATTGTGAGAGTGTGTGTGATTGTGAGAGTGTGTGAGTGTGTCAATATGTGAGAGTATGTGAGTGTGTGTGAGAGTGTGAGAGTGTGAATATGTGAGAGTATGTGAGTGTGTGTGTGACAGTGTGTGAATGTGAGTGTGTGAGAGTATGAGTGTGAGTGTGTGAGAGTGTGTGAATGTGAGTGTGTGAGAGTATGTGAGAGTATGTGAGTGTGTGTGAGAGTGTGTGAGTGTGAGTGTGTGAGAGTGTGTGAATATGTGAGAGTATATGAGTGTGTGTGAGTGTGTGAGAGTGTGAATATGTGAGTATATGAGTGTGTGTAAGAGTGTGTGAGAGTGTGTGAATATGTGAGAGTATATGAGTGTGTGTGAGAGTGTGTGAGTGTGTGAATATGTGAGAGTATATGAGTGTGTGAGAGTGTGTGAGAGTGTGTGAATATGTGAGAGTATATGAGTGTGTGTAAGAGTGTGTGAGAGTGTGAATATGTGAGAGTATATGAGTGTGTGTGAGAGTGTGTGAGAGTGTGTGAATATGTGAGTATATGAGTGTGTGTGAGTGTGTGAGAGTGTGTGAATATGTGAGAGTATGAGTGTGTGTGAGAGTGTGTGAGAGTGTGTGAATATGTGAGAGTATATGAGTGTGTGTAAGAGTGTGTGAGAGTGTGTGAATATGTGAGAGTATATGAGTGTGTGTGAGAGTGTGTGAGAGTGTGTGAATATGTGAGAGTATATGAGTGTGTGTGAGAGTGTGTGAGAGTGTGTAGAAGTATAAACTCGTATTTAGAGTGGAGACTCGGTGAGAAATGAAACACATCAGTGTTCAGACTTCAGGTGGAGGGGGTTCAGGAGTTACCTGAGAGTGACACACACCTGGGCGAGGGGTCTGTGTAAAACAGGGGTTTGGCTCAGTTTTATTACAAATTCTGTTCATCTTTGATTTTTTTGTTTTGTTGTTTTGTGGTGGACTGAACTATGATTTAGGCATGTCAGTGAACTGCACACAGGTAAATTTGAATAATCGGAATGGGAAGCTGAGAAGTTCAACAGTGTGCAGAACACGACTCTGAACACCAGGAACTTTCCTCAGCAAAACTCTGATCCTGAATACGACCCATGCAGAGGAGGAGGAGACGATGCAGGTGAAATGAAAAAACACTAAATGTAAGAAGGAGTAACATATGCACTCACACACACACACACACACACACACACACACACAAACACAAACAGAGCAGCAATAGCAGCAGGACTAGCAATGCATAAGTCTGCAGAAAAATTTCTCACACACACACACAAACTCACACAAACTCACACACACACACACACACACACACACACACTCACTTGCACAGAGAGCAGCATGCAGCATTTCAGTGTGGGATTGCATGGATATGGGGCGCGATTTTTATTGACACATTTTCATGTAATATGAAATAAAAATTTCAGACACGATTTCTGAGGATTTTATTTTTAAAGAGTGAAAGAAAACGATTATAAAAATAAAAGGAATTAAAAAAGACTCCCTACAAACTTCACACACTTTAACTCACCTCAAACCTCTATCCATTTATTTCGTTTCGCATGAGGATTGGAAATGAGAGAGAGAGAGAGAGAGAGAGAGAGAGAGAGAGAGAGAGAGAGAGAGAGAGAGAGAGAGAGAGAGAGAGACTAGAGATTTAACTCCACAACAGTGAAATGTGTAGGACGAATGTGAATCAGGTGTGAATTCACGGCTCTGTGCATTTTTATAACTGTATCTTTATAGACACAGGATGATGTGATGAAGGGATTGTATGAGGAGAAAAAGAGAGAAGAAAGAGATGGATGGATGAAGAAGAGAGGTGGAACTCACGGTAGCAGGTGGTGAGGGTGGAGTCCGGGATGAATCCAGGTTGGCATAAACACCTGTAGCTCCCGGGTGTATTAATGCAGTTCCCATTAGGACACACACCAGGTAACTGGCACTCATTTACATCTGAACACACACACACACACACACACACACACACACACACACACACACACAATTGTAAGGTCGACGGGTTTATGTTGGAGTAATGCTGCTTACACACACACACACACACACACACCCCTCCTGTAACTCCACACTAATGGCTTCCTAATGAGTGTGTGTGTGTGTGTGTGTGTGTGTGTGTGTGTGTGTGTAGATATATGTATGTGATTGTGTGTGTGAGAGTGTGTATATCTGTGATTGTGTGTGAGTGTGTATGTGTGATTGTGTGTGTGTCAGTGTGTGTATATCTGTAATTGTGTGTGTGAGTGTGTATATCTGTAATTGTGCGTGTGTGTGTGAGTGTGTGTGAGTGTGTATATCTGTGATTGTGTGTGTGAGTGAGAGTGTATATCTGTGATTGTGTGTGTGAGTGTGTATATCCGTGACTGTGAGAGTGTGTATGTCTGTGATTGTGTGCGTGTGTATATCTGTGATTGTAAGAGTGTATATATGTGATTGTGAGAATGTGTATATCTGTGATTATGTGTGTGTGTGTGTGTGTGTGTTTGAGTGTGTATATCTGTGATTGTGTGTGTGTGAGTGAGAGTGTATATCTGTGATTGTGTGTGTGTGAGTGTATATATCCGTGATTGTGAGTGTGTATGTCTGTGATTGTGTGTGTATATCTGTGATTGTAAGAGTGTGTATATCTGTGATTGTGAGAGTGTATATCTGTGATTGTGAGTGTGTATATATGTGATTGTGAGAGTGTGTATATCTGTGATTGTAAGAGTGTGTATATCTGTGATTGTGAGAGTGTATATATCCGTGATTGTGAGAGTGTATGTCTGTGATTGTGTGTATATCTGTGATTGTAAGAGTGTGTATATCTGTGATTGTGAGAGTGTGTATATCTGTGATTGTGAGAGTGTGTATATATGTGATTGTGTGTTTATATCTGTGATTATGTGTGTGTGTGTGTGTGTGTGTGTGTGTGTGTGTGTGTGTGTGTGTGTGTGTGTGTTTGAGTGTGTATATCTGTGATTGTGTGTGAGTGTATATCTGTGATTGGTTGTGTGTGTGTATATCTGTGATTGTGTGTGTGTGTGTGTGTGTGTGTGTGTGTGTGTGTGTGTGTGTGAGAGAGAGAGTATATCTGTGATTGTGTGTAAAAGTGTGTATATCTGTGATTGTGAGAGTGTGTATATCTGTGATTGTGAGAGTGTGTATATCTGTGATTGTGAGAGTGTGTATATGTGATTGTGTGTTTATATCTGTGATTATGTGTGTGTGTGTGTGTGTGTGTGTGTGTGTGTGTGTGTGTGTGTGTGTGTGTTTGAGTGTGTATATCTGTGATTGTGTGTGAGTGTATATCTGTGATTGGTTGTGTGTGTATATCTGTGATTGTGTGTGTGTGTGTGTGTGTGTGTGTGTGTGTGTGTGTGTGTGAGAGAGAGTGTATATCTGTGATTGTGTGTAAAAGTGTGTATATCTGTGATTGTGTGTGAGTGTGTGTATGTGTGTATCTCGATTGTGTGTGTGTGTGTGTGTGTGTGTGTGTGTGTGTGTATCTGTGATTGTATGTGTGTGTGTGTGTGTGTGAGAGAGAGTGTGTATATCTGCGATTGTGTGTAAAAGTGTGTATATCTGTGATTGTGTGTGTGTGTGTGTATCTGCGATTTTGTGTGTGTGTGTGTGTGTGTGTGTGTGTGTGTGTGTATCTGTGATTGTGTGTGTTTGAGAGTGTGTGCCGTAATTTCTGTACTATTAAGCGCACCCTAATATAAGCTGCACCCACTGAATTGAACTGAACAAAGATGTTTATTTTGAACATAAATAAGCCGCACCTGTCTATAAGCCGCAGTGTCTACACTGAAACTAATGAACTTTACACAGGCTTTAATGAAAAACAGT
>NC_060891.1:28601878-28631878 GCF_014805685.1 Silurus meridionalis
ATCTCCTCCCGTTACCGATTTCCTCTCCGTTACCCGATCTCCTCCCGTTACCGATTTCCTCTCCGTTACCCGATCTCCTCCCGTTACCCGATTTCCTCTCCGTTACCCGATCTCCTCCCCGTTACCCGATTTCCTCTCCGTTACCCGATCTCCTCCCCGTTACCCGATTTCCTCTCCATTACCCAATCTCTTCCCTGTTACCCGATCTCCTCCCCGTTACCCGATTTCCTCCCCGTTACACGATCTACTCCTTGTTAACGCGATCTCCTCTCCATTGCCTGATCTCTGTTCCATTACCCATTCTCCGCTCCTTTTGAATCTTCTGTCATTCTTCTAATAACTGATCTGGACTCATAGTAAAGATGGTGGAGAGGAAGTAGAACTAATAAAATAAAGTTCTGAGAGCTCTACATTTAGAGAAGTGCTCATTAGAAATGACACACTGCTGAGCCACGGCCACGAAACTCTCCAACAAATCTTTCAGAAAGAATCTCTCTCTTCCTCTAGAACATATCAGACACTGCATCTAGAACATATCAGAAACACACATATATACATACAAACACACACACACACACACACACACACACACACACACACACACATTTTTGCGACGGTCTAGTGGTATGGATTTTTATATTTATCTTTATGAATTTTTCTTGAAAGGAGAAAGAAATTAAAAGATTTGTAAAGTATGCTGAAATAAATAGAACAGTTAAGTAGATCATACACACTTATATACACATCTGTATATACCGTAATTTCCGAACTATAAGCCGCACCCACTGAATTTTACAGATATATTTATTTTAAACATAAATAAGCCGCACCTGTCTATAAGCCACAGTTCTACACTAATGTACTTTACACAGGCTTTAATGAAAGACACGTTACACACGGTGTAACGGGTGAAATATGTTGCGCTTTCTTTAAGAGCAGAGCGGTATTTTGGGAATAGCCTGCCGCTGCATTCTTCCGGTATTACTGCATGTGTGGAGACTGAGGAATATGTCCTTATTATTTTCTGATGCTGATTTCTAAGTTTCTTTGACTAACCCGTAACGCTGTTGCCAAAAATAAAAATTAAAAAGCACGAGTTTTGGAAACCTGTCTGTGATTATATGATTTCTGTTGTAACTGGAGTTAGCGAGCTCTCCCTTCACCCAGACTCAACACGCTACAACGGCTTGTATCTAAACAGTAGCCGACCAAGAAAGTCATTGTTCACTGTCTTCCTCCTTCCTTTCACAACTATTTCTCTCTGGAGTTTATCTTTTGGCATCGTCGTGCGTTTAAAAAGCCGTGCAGCTCAGAACACAGGTGAGGTGCGTTTTTTCGTTTCCGTTTGGAAATTTCACTGGTCTAATGTTATGGGGTTCAGGTTTTTGGCTTGAAGTTTGTAAAACCGGGAAAAATCCATAAATTAGCCGCTTCGTTGTTTAAGCCGTGGGGTTCAAAACGTGGGAAAAAAGTAGCGGCTTATAGTCCGAAAAATACGGTACTAAATGGGGTCTAACAAATGTAAACTAATTTGATTTGTCCAATGATTGAATTTTATTTGACCAATTGCTTACTCTATTGTCCTTAATTCTATTTTATTTTTATATACATTTTATTTATAAAAAATTATAAAATATTGTTTTCTATATTATTTAACCGAACAGGTTTTTGATTTAAAATTGCTTTACAGATGTGAACTGTTGATGTTCACAAATGTTGATGATTAACTGCATTTATGTTTAAAGGCTCTGGCATGGAGAAGCTGGTGTTGGATTTATGATGATCTCAGATGTTGAGATATTTTATGAGTTGCTCAGTAGCTAATAGTTTTATAATCTCAACTGACTGTAGAAAGATCATCAGTCATAATCTTTCACTCCAGTGCTCATGTTAGTTCTCACTCTCCAGTGGTCTGTAGTGTTTAAAGACTATGAGGATGAGGTTCTGCTTTTGAGTCTGGTTCCTCTCAAGGTTTCTTTCTCATAACATCTAAGGGAGTTTTTTCTTCACCACAGTCACACCAGTCTTCATCATTAGGGATAAACACACACCATTCACCTTCACTGTTAAACTCTGTAAAGCTGCTTTGAGACAACGTCCACTGTGAAAATCACTACATAAATAAACTTGACTTGACGCATGCACACACACACACACACACACATGCGCGCACACACACAGAATAGACATACACACACACACACACACACACACACACATACACACATATGCGCACACATACATACACACAGACGCACACATATATACATACACACACACACACACACACACACACACACATATGCACACACATACATACACACAGACGCACATATATATACACACACACACACACACACACACACACACACACACACACATATATACACACACACACACACACACACACACACGCACACCCAAATAAATGTCTGCAACACAAGTGAATGTAAATTAGCATAAAATTGATAAAACATTAGTGAGCACTGAGGTGAATTAGGAATCAAATGATGTAGTGAAGTTTACGCTGAACATAAACACAATTTAACACAAAAGCTAGCTAGCATTATGTAACCCGAGGCTACTCTTATATACGTTACACACACTGAAGTTGGCCAGTTTACTTATCTAGCAAAATCCAGCTAAAATCATTTAATGTTTGTAAGTAAAAAAAAAAAAAAAGAAATGTACATACATTTACATAAATTTACATAAAATCGTGATCAGAGAAACAATCACAGAGATGTAGTAGCAATTTAATATCATGTAGTAGAATTTACGCTAGCAAATGGAACACAATTCTTATCCAGAATTCTTAGCTAGCTTTGTGTCATCTTAAAAAGTTTTAATGTGATGTTAATTTGAGCTACGGTACACCTGCTTGTGTTAGAATGCTAACTAATGATCGATAAGGCAGCGAGTATTAGCATGAACCTCTAATCATACGTCAAGTGATGTTTTGGAGATTAGCGTAAATGACAATAAAACATTGGCAGTATCCCACAATGCACCGGGAGACTCACCGACTCGGAAGTTGGGGGCGGTGAGCGTGTCAGTGGCACGCCCGTTCTCGCTGATGATGGTGGTGGTGTTTCCTTTCTCACAGGTGTTGTGGCAGCGTCCACCGCTACACGTCAGTTTGCAGATGGTGGGAGTGAAAACGAGTTTGATCCGGCCCGTGTGGTTGGCCACTGCTGAGCGATAGAGCAAAGGAAAGAAGAGAGAGAGACGGAGGGAGAGAGACAGACAGAGGACACAACGAATCAGGCATCTGGACCGCATAGCTTTTAAATAACGCCGTCTCTGAGACGATCAGACCGAGATCAGACACACTGCGAGTGTGTGAGCAACAACACCGAGATGGAGTGCCAGACGAGAGTCAGACAGAGAACCAGACAGAGGACCAGACGAGAGCCAGACGAGAGCCAGAGGGAGGAGAAGAAATAGTTTTGTCGTCTCCGTTTCTTCTTCTTCCTCTATTTCGGTTTTCTTTTTCGCCCTTCTGTTAGTCTTCCCGCGTCGATTCACATGTTTTCATGCAGAAATCTGTGTGTGTGTGTGTGTGTATGAGAGAGAGAGAGAGAGAGGTGGGGAATGCCATGCTTTCTACTTTCTGCCCACACATGCAAAGGCATGACCCGTCTCTCTCTCTCTCTCTCTCTCTCTCTCTCTCTCTCTCTCTCTCTCTCTCTCGCTCTCTCAATTTCTCCTCTGTCTGTCTGTCTTTCTTACATACCTTCACACCTTGGTCTGAAAGTAAAAGTGTGTGTGTGTGTGTGTGTGTGTGTGTGTGTGTGAGATGATGATGATGATGATGATGATGATGATGTCACTACTGCCATACACAACTACACGAAAAGTTTACCCATTTCTCCTTATTCTCCAGTTCTGTCTCTTTTTCGGCAACTTTGTCGCTTCGGCTTTTTTCCTGTTTTACATCTTTCTTCTCTTCTTTACCAACCGCCCCCTCACTCTCTTCCCCTACCCCGTCTCTCTCGCCTCGCGTTCCCCTCTCTCTCTCTCTCCATCCCCTCCTCTCTCTCTCTCCATCCCCTCCTCTTTCTCTCCTTCCTCTCCTCCTCTTCCCCCCTCTCTCCATCCCCTCCCTCTTTCTCTCCTTCCTCTCCCCGTCTCTCTCTCTTCATCCCCTCCCTCTTTCTCTCCCTCCCCTCTCCCCCACCCTCCTCCTCTCTATCCTTCCTCTCTCTCCACCCACTGTCTCTCCTCTCCCCATTTCTCTTCTTCCTCTCTCTCTCTCTCTCTCTCTCTCTCCATCTCCTCCCTCTCTCTATACTCTCTCTCCTCTCCTTCACTCTCTCTCCTCTCCACCCTATCTCTCCTCCCTCCCACTATTTCTCTCCTTCCTCTCTCTCTCTCTCTCTCTCGTCCCCTTCCTCTCTCCTCCCTCCTCTCTCTCCCTCTCCCCATCTCCCCCATCTCTCTCTCTCTCCTCCCCTCTCCCTTTCCCCTATTTCTCTCCTTCCTCTCCTTCTCTCTCTCTCTCTCTCCTCCATCCTCCTCCCTCCCTCTCTCCTTCATTCTCCATCTCTCCACCCCTCCCCTCTCTCCTTATTCTCTATCTCTCTCCACCCCTCCCCTCCCCTCTCTCTCTTGCTCTCTCCCCATCTCTCTGCTATGTGTTGTATCTAGCTGAAGGTTGTACTGAAGGTCCACCTTGGAGGCTAAAACAGCAGGTAAAACACCCCCACCAACACACACACACACACACACACACACACACACACACACACACACACACACACACACACTGTTTTATTTATCAACAGGCATTAGTGTATTTTTCTCTGCAACATATCTTTTCTATTACACTCATTACATCACTCTCTTTCCTTCATCTCTCTCTCTCACTCTCCCTCAATCTTTCTCTCATTCTCCTCTCCCTTAAATTCCCTTTCCTCCATCTTTCTCTCTCTCCACATTCCCTTTCCTCCATCTCTCTCTCTCTCTCTCTCTCTCTCTCTCTCTCTCTCTCTCTCTCTCTCTCTTCCTCTCCCTACCTTCCTCTCTCTCTCTCTCTCTCTCTCTCTCTCTCTCTCTCTCTCTCTCCTCCATCTCTCTTTCTCTCTCTGGTCATAATTCTGTCCATATGGAGAAGGAACAGTAGAGACCTCAGCAGACAAAACACAGACATCAATCAGCTCTAACACACACACACACACACACACACACACAGGCAGCTGTCGCAATGCTGTTAGGTCACGTGTGTGTGCGCGTGTGTCTGGCAAAGCCATTTTCTATCATTTCTCTCTGTAGAATGGAAGCTGTTGCTCTCACGCAACACACACACACAAAATGTAATTATGTTGCATTGTTTAAGTGTATTTTGATGAAAATGAGTGGAGGAGAGGTGGAGAAAAAGTTGTAGAGAATTGGAGAAAAGTTGTGAGAAGTAAAGGAGATGTGAAGCAAAGTTGGAGAAGAGGTATGGGCAAAGTGGCTGACTATGAAACAGGTGGTGTATGGCTAAAGTACTGACCGTGTAATGTGTGGAGTATGGGTGGAGTACTGACCAAGTAGCGGCTGGTGTATGACTGTGGTACTGACCGTGTAGCGGGTGGTGTATGTGTGGTATATGGGTGAAGTACTGGCCATGTAGCGGGTGGTGTATGTGTGGTATATGGGTGGAGTACTGACCGTGTAGTGGTTGGTGTATGTGTGGTATATGTGTGGTGTATGTGCGGTGTATGGGTGGAGTACTAACCGTGTAGCGATGGTGTATGTGAGGCATATGGGTGAGTACTGACCGTAGCGGTGGTGTATGTGGTATATGGGTGGAGTACTGACCGTAGTGGTGGTGTATGTGTGGTATATGGGTGGTAGTGGGTGGTGTATGTGTGGTACATTGGTGGAGTACTGACCATGTAGCGGGTGGTGTATGTGTGGTATATGGGTGGTAGCGGGTGGTATATGGGTGGAGTACTGGCCGTGTAGCGGCTGGTGTATGTGTGGTATATGGGTGGAGTACTGACTGTGTAGCGGGTGGTGTATGTGAGGCATATGGGTGGAGTACTGACTGTGTAGCGGGTGGTGTATGTGTGGTATATGGGTGGAGTACTGACTGTGTAGCGGCTGGTGTATGTGTGGTATATGGGTGGAGTACTGACCATGTAGCGGCTGGTGTATGTGTGGTATATGGGTGGAGTACTGACCGTGTAGCGGCTCGTGTATGTGTGGTATATGGGTGGTAGCGGGTGGTGTATGAGTGGTATATGGGTGGAGTACTGACCATGTAGCGGCTGGTGTATGTGGTATATGGGTGGAGTACTGACCGTGTAGCGGCTCGTGTATGTGTGGTATATGGGTGGTAGCGGGTGGTGTATGTGTGGTATATGGGTGGAGTACTGACCATGTAGCAGCTGGTGTATGTGTGGTATATGGGTGGAGTACTGACCGTGTAGCGGCTCATGTATGTGTGGTATATGGGTGGAGTACTGACCATGAAGCGGGTGGTGTATGTGTGGTATATGGGTGGTAGCGGTGGTGTATGTGTGGTATATGGGTGGAGTACTGACCGTGTAGCGGTGGTGTATGTGCGGTAAATGGGTGGTAGCAAGTGGTGTATGAGTGGTATATGGTGGAGTACTGGCCGTAGCGGCTGGTGTATGTGTGGTATATGGGTGGAGTACTGACTGTGTAGTGGGTGGTGTATGTGTGGTATATGGGTGAGTACTGACTGTGTAGCGGTGGTGTATGTGTGGTATATGGGTGGAGTACTGACTGTGTAGCGGCTGGTGTATGTGTGGTATATGGGTGGAGTACTGACCATGTAGCGGCTGGTGTATGTGTGGTATATGGGTGGAGTACTGACCGTGTAGCGGCTCGTATGTGTGGTATATGGGTGGTAGCGGTGGTGTATGAGTGGTATATGGGTGGAGTACTGACCATGTAGCGGCTGGTGTATGTGTGGTATATGGGTGGAGTACTGACCGTGTAGCGGCTCGTATGTGTGGTATATGGGTGGTAGCGGTGGTGTATGTGGTATATGGGTGGAGTACTGACCATGTAGCAGCTGGTGTATGTGTGGTATATGGGTGAGTACTGACCGTGTAGCTGCTCATGTATGTGTGGTATATGGGTGGAGTACTGACCATGAAGCGGTGGTGTATGTGTGGTATATGGGTGGTAGCGGTGGTGTATGTGTGGTATATGGGTGAGTACTGACCGTAGCGGTGGTGTATGTGCGGTAAATGGGTGGTAGCAAGTGGTGTATGAGTGGTATATGGTGGAGTACTGGCCGTGTAGCGGCTGGTGTATGTGTGGTATATGGGTGGAGTACTGACCGTGTAGTGGGTGGTGTATGTGTGGTATATGGGTGGTAGCGGTGGTGTATGTGTGGTATATGGGTGGTAGCAAGTGGTGCATGGGTGGAGTACTGACCGTAGCGGCTGGTGTATGTGTGGTATATGGGTGGAGTACTGACCGTGTGGCGGCTGGTGTATGTGTGGTATATGGGTGGAGTACTGACTGTGTAGCAGGTGGTGTATGGGTGGTATATGGGTGGTAGCAGGTGGTGTATTAGTGGTATATGGGTGGAGTACTGACCGTGTAGTGGCTGGTGTATGTGGTATATGGGTGGAGTACTGACCGTGTAGCGGCTGGTGTATGTGTGGTATATGGGTGGAGTACTGACCGTGTAGTGGGTGGTGTGTGGTATATGGGTGGAGTACTGATCGTGTAGCGGCTGGTGTATGAGTGGTATATGGGTGGAGTACTGACCGTGTAGCGGCTGGTGTATGAGTGGTATATGGGTGGAGTACTGACCGTGTAGCGGCTGGTGTATGAGTGGTATATGGGTGGAGTACTGACCGTGTAGCGGCTGGTGTATGAGTGGTATATGGGTGGAGTACTGATCGTGTAGCGGCTGGTGTATGAGTGGTATATGGGTGGAGTACTGACCGTAGCGGCTGGTGTATGAGTGGTATATGGGTGGAGTACTGACCGTGTAGTGGGTGGTGTATGTGTGGTATATGGGTGGAGTACTGATCGTGTAGCGGCTGGTGTATGTGTGGTATATGGGTGGAGTACTGACCGTGTAGCGGCTGGTGTATGAGTGGTATATGGGTGGAGTACTGACCGTAGCGGCTGGTGTATGTGTGGTATATGGGTGAAGTACTGACCGTGTAGCAGGTGGTGTATGTGTGGTATATGGGTGGAGTACTGACCGTGTAGCGGCTGGTGTATGAGTGGTATATGGGTGGAGTACTGACCGTGTAGTGGGTGGTGTATGTGTGGTATATGGGTGGAGTACTGATCGTGTAGCGGCTGATGTATGTGTGGTATATGGGTGGAGTACTGACTGTGTAGTGGGTGGTGTATGTGTGGTATATGGGTGGTAGCGGGTGGTGTATGAGTGGTATATGGGTGGAGTATTGACCGTGTAGCGGCTGGTGTATGTGTGGTATATGGGTGGAGTACTGACCGTAGCGGCTGGTGTATGTGTGGTATATGGGTGGAGTACTGACTGTGTAGTGGGTGGTGTATGTGTGGTATATGGGTGGTAGCGGTGGTGTATGTGTGGTATATGGGTGAGTACTGACTGTGTAGTGGGTGGTGTATGTATTGGTATATGGGTGGTAGTGGTGTATGTGTGGTATATGGGTGGAGTACTGACTGTGTAGTGGGTGGTGTATGTGTGGTATATGGGTGGTAGCGGTGGTGTATGTGTGGTATATGGGTGGAGTACTGACTGTGTAGTGGGTGGTGTATGTGGTATATGGGTGGTAGCGGTGGTGTATGAGTGGTATATGGGTGGAGTACTGACTGTAGTGGGTGGTGTATGTGTGGTATATGGGTGGTAGCGGTGGTGTATGAGTGGTATATGGGTGGAGTACTGACTGTGTAGTGGGTGGTGTATGTGTGGTATATGGGTGGTAGCGGTGGTGTATGAGTGGTATATGGGTGGAGTACTGACTGTGTAGTGGGTGGTGTATGTGGTATATGGGTGGTAGCGGTGGTGTATGAGTGGTATATGGGTGGAGTACTGACCGTGTAGCGGCTGGTGTATGGGTGGTATATGGGTGGAGTACTGACTGTGTAGCGGCTGGTGTATGTGTGGTATATGGGTGGAGTACTGACTGTGTAGCGGCTGGTGTATGTGTGGTATATGGGTGGAGTACTGACTGTGTAGCCGCTGGTGTATGTGTGGTATATGGGTGGAGTACTGACTGTGTAGCGGCTGGTGTATGTGTGGTATATGGGTGGAGTACTGACTGTGTAGCGGCTGGTGTATGTGTGGTATATGGGTGGAGTACTGACTGTGTAGCTGGTGTATGTGTGGTATATGGGTGGAGTACTGACTGTGTAGCGGCTGGTGTATGTGTGGTATATGGGTGGAGTACTGACTGTGTGGCTGGTGTATGAGTGGTATATGGGTGGAGTACTGACCGTGTAGCGGCTGGTGTATGTGTGGTATATGGGTGGAGTACTGACCGTGTAGCGGCTGGTGTATGTGTGGTATATGGGTGGAGTACTGACCGTAGCGGCTGGTGTATGTGTGGTATATGGGTGGAGTACTGACCGTAGCGGCTGGTGTATGTGTGGTATATGGGTGGAGTACTGACCGTGTAGCTGGTGTATGTGGTATATGGGTGAGTACTGACCGTGTAGCGGCTGGTGTATGTGTGGTATATGGGTGGAGTACTGACCGTGTAGCGGCTGGTGTATGTGTGGTATATGGGTGGAGTACTGACCGTGTAGCGGCTGGTGTATGTGTGGTATATGGGTGAGTACTGACCGTGTAGCGGCTGGTGTATGAGTGGTATATGGGTGAGTACTGACTGTGTAGCGGCTGGTGTATGTGTGGTATATGGGTGGAGTACTGACTGTGTAGCGGCTGGTGTATGTGTGGTATATGGGTGGAGTACTGACTGTGTAGCGGCTGGTGTATGTGTGGTATATGGGTGGAGTACTGACTGTGTAGCGGCTGGTGTATGTGTGGTATATGGGTGGAGTACTGACTGTGTAGCGCTGGTGTATGTGTGGTATATGGGTGGAGTACTGACTGTGTAGCGGCTGGTGTATGAGTGGTATATGGGTGGAGTACTGACCGTGTAGCGGCTGGTGTATGTGTGGTATATGGGTGGAGTACTGACCGTAGCGGCTGGTGTATGTGTGGTATATGGGTGGAGTACTGACCGTAGCGGCTGGTGTATGTGTGGTATATGGGTGGAGTACTGACCGTGTAGCGGCTGGTGTATGTGTGGTATATGGGTGGAGTACTGACCGTAGCGGCTGGTGTATGTGTGGTATATGGGTGGAGTACTGACCGTAGCGGCTGGTGTATGTGTGGTATATGGGTGAGTACTGACCGTGTAGCGGCTGGTGTATGTGTGGTATATGGGTGGAGTACTGACTGTGTAGCGGCTGGTGTATGAGTGGTATATGGGTGGAGTACTGACTGTAGCGGCTGGTGTATGTGTGGTATATGGGTGGAGTACTGACCGTAGCGGCTGGTGTATGTGTGGTATATGGGTGGAGTACTGACTGTGTAGCGGCTGGTGTATGAGTGGTATATGGGTGGAGTACTGACTGTGTAGCGGCTGGTGTATGTGTGGTATATGGGTGGAGTACTGACTGTGTAGCGGCTGGTGTATGTGTGGTATATGGGTGGAGTACTGACTGTGTAGCGGCTGGTGTATGTGTGGTATATGGGTGGAGTACTGACCGTGTAGTGGGTGGTGTCCAGTGCTCAAAGGGATGCTGCGCTCAGGTGTGTATCCTACCCCATGCACCTGAGTGTGTGTGTTGTGTGGGGGATAAAACTTCGGCTTGATCACAAACTTCTGGCTTTTTCCATGTTGCATGTTTATGGAGACAGGATGCTGTACACTATGGAGAGGAACACACAAACACACACACACACACACACATTAATATTTTTGATTTATGCATATGTGTTTTCTCCCTCACTTCCTGCCCTGAGGCTTTATGGAAAGCTCACAGGTGTAAACACGTAGCAGTGTGTGGTGGAGAAAATTAATCCAGACATACACAAACACACTCAAACACACACACACACACACACACACACACACACACACACACACACTCACACTTTCCTTCTTTAGAAGTGTGATCTGTGGTTCTTTTAGCTGTGTACAGTTGGAACTGAAGGTGTACACTATAGAGTAACTATTTTTTACAATTTCAAAGACACATACACACACACACACACACACACACACACACATATATATATATATACAAACACACACATACACCACACACACCATTCATACATGCAAAAACATATACACAAATACACACACATACACAAACACACACACACAGATACAAACACACACATACACACAATACAAACACACACATACATATGCACAAATATATATATACACATACACAAACACACACACACATACACACATATAAACAAATACATACATACAGTACATACCCATATTCACTTACAAAAACACATATACACACACACATTCGTACATACACAAACATACAACACACACAAACACACACACATGCACAAACACACACATATACAGAGAAACACACCAACTAATACATACACACATATACAAACACAAAGACACATATATACACACGCATGCATACACATACATATACACACACAAACAAACACATACACACACATACATACATTCGTACATACACACAAACATACACACACACACACACACACACACACACACAGACATACACCCACACATATACGAACACCTACATACAGTAAATACACAAAGACCTACAGTACACACATATATACACACATACACATATACACACACAAGTACACACACATGCACCCAAACACACACGCGCACACACATACACAAACATATACATACACACAAAAACACATAAATACATGCACAAACACACAGACATACACACCCGGACTACAGAAAAGGGAATTATAAAAAAAAATCTGTTTGTGGACTACAGTTCAGCGTTCAACACCATAATTCCCTCAACACTCACCTCTAAGTTAGAGGTCCTGGGACTTAGCCTGCCGCTGTGTCAATAGAACTCCAACTTCCTGACAGACAGACCACAAGCCGTACGGGTGGGCAAACACATCTCATCCACCCTCACCCTCAGCACTGGAGCTCCCCAGGGTTGTGTTCTGAGCCCCCTGCTGTACTCACTGTACACATATGACTGTGGGGCCACTTCCAACACTGTTGTGGTGGGCCTGATCTCCAACAACGACGAGACGGCCTACATACAGAAGGTTAAAAAGCTGGAGAGAACAATCTTCCCCTGAACATCAGCAAGACTAAGGAGTTGATAGTGGACTTCAGCAAGAAGCAGGAGCGATCATACCAACCGCTAAACATCAACGGGACCCCAGTGGAGAGAGTGAACAGTTTCCGGTACCTAGGTGTTCACGTCACACAGGACCTGTCTTGGTCCTGTCACACCCTGGTGAAGAAGCCTGGCAGCATGTGTACCATCTTAAGGGAATTTAAACTTTCCCCTCAGGTGCTGAGGACCTTTTACACCTGCACCACTGGGAGCGTTCTGAGGGGTAGCATCACTTCCTGGTTCGGGAACAGCACCATGCAGGACAGGCGACCCCTTCAGAGGGTGGTGCGTTCAGCTGAATATACCATCCGCACCGAGCTCCCTAACCTGCAGGACATCTACAGCTCAAGGTGCCGGACCAGAGCCAGGAAGATTGTGAAGTCATCCCAACATTAGACTCTTCTCTTTGTTAAGTCCAGGGAAGCGCTTCTGCTTATTGACAGCAAACACAGAGAGAACGAGTAGGAGTTTTTTCTTGCAGGCCATTCAGAGTTTAAACCAGGAAACACCCAGGACCTAGAACTGGACTTCTCTCTCCATCATCACACTTGTTCTGCACATTTATTTTGCACTATGACACTTTAACTCTGCACATGGACACTTAATACCACATCACACTGCACATGGACACTTTATACCACACAACACTGCACATGGACACTTTATACCACATCACACTGCACAAGGACACTTTATACAACATCACACTGCACAGTGTCACTTTATACCACATCACACTGCACATGGACACTTTATACCACACCACACTGCACATGGACACTTTTACCACACAACACTGCACATGGACACTTTATACCACATCACACTGCACATGGACACTTTATACAACATCACACTGCACATGGACACTTTATACCACATCACACTGCACATGGACACTTTATACCACATCACACTGCACATGGACACTTTATACCATGTCACACTGCACATGGACACTTTATACCACACTACACTGCACAGTGTCACTTTATACCACACCACACTGCACAGTGCCACTTTATATCACACCACACTGCACATGGACACTTTATACCACACCACACTGCACAGTGTCACTTTATACCACACCACACTGCACATGGACACTTTATACCACACCACACTGCACATGGACACTTTATACCACATCACACTGCACATGGACACTTTATACCACACCACACTGCACAGTGTCACTTTATACCACACCACACTGCACATGGACACTTTATACCACATCACACTGCACATGGACACTTTATACCACACCACACTGCACATGGACACTTTATACCACATCACACTGCACATGGACACTTTAAGGACAATCACTAAATTACTTTAATTTGTACTTCCAATATCTGCCCTACTAATTCATGTATATACATATATTTTCATATTTATTCCATAGTTTATATTTTATATTTATCTACTTTATTCTTTTTATCCTTAAATCTATTCCTTTTTATGCTTAAATTTTGGACAGTCATACAAAGAATTTCACTGGGCGTCGTACTCTGTATGTATGTGTATGTAAATGTATTTGATTTTATTTGACACACACATACACACACACACACACACACACACACACACACACACACACACACACACACACACACTGTGTACACTGGCGATCAAAATAAGAGAACAATTTATAAACAATTATACCATGCTACCAGAACACCTTTTTCACAAAATAACTAAGGCATTTCCAAAAAAAAACATTATTTTCCAGAAAACACACTGATAAAAATTAGAGAACACTTTCAGATACCTCCCAGTTATTGGTGTTAATCTGCACCTGGTGCTAATTTCCTTGATTATCTGTCAACCCTTATTTAACTGGCAGCCTAACTTCCAGTTTCACTGACTCTGCAAGATGGTGGCCCGTTCTAAAGTGACTGAACAGCAGGTTGTCCAGATGAAGGCCAAAGGGATGACCCTATCAGACATAGCAAGACAAGTTGGTCGTTCCAAATCTGTGATTTCAAGACAAATGCAAGAGAGGACAGGATACTGAGGAGGATCTCAATGGGCAATCGTTTCCACACTGCAGCTGGAATTGCTCACCAGTTCAGCGCTGAACAGGGTAAAGATCTGTCTCGTCATACAGTGTCTCGACGTTTAAGAGCATTTGGACTGAAAGCCCACTCTGCAGTGACCAAACCTCTCATTAGCAGAAAGAATCAAAAGGCTAGACTAAGCATGTTGTGTGGACAGAGGAGAACTGGTCCAAAGTTCACTTCAGTGATAAAAGCAAGTTTAATTTATTTGGGTCCGATGGGAAACATTATGTTCTGGGACACACTGAAGAAAGACTGAACCCAAAGTGTGTAAAGAAGTCAGTGAAAAGTGGAGGAGGAAGTGTCATGGTTTGGGGCATGTTTTCTGCAGCAGGAGTTGGGCATCTTATACAGCTACATGGCAGAGTGAATGCAAATGTTTATCAGAACCTTCTTCAACAACGTATGGTTCCTTCCCTGCGTTCATCACCCAATCAGCCCGCAGTGTTCATGCAGGACAACGCTCCATGTCACACAGCAAAACGGGTAAAGCAGTTCCTTGATACTGAAAACATTGAAATAATGTCCTTTTTGGTGCAGATGTGCTGAAGTCATTCAGAGCAGAGGCCTGGACACATCCTACTAATTGCTGACTGTTGTAACCTTCAGAACATTTTGTTGTAATCTTTTTCCATGCTACAGTCATTGTTGTTCTCTAATTTTGATCAGTGTGTTTTCTGCAAAATAATGTTTTTTTTTTTAATGCCTTAGTTATTTTGTTGAAAAGGTGTTCTGGTAGCATGGTATAGACAGAACAAAAACTCCTTCAACTGTTGAGCAGTATATACACATATACACACATAAACACACACACATACACACACACACACACACACACAGTCATAACAATATGTACTGAAACACAGACTTTGTTTTCAGCAGCACTTTGAAGTCTGGCAGTCAGAAAGTGTGGCCTCTGGAACCTGATATGAATCTGAAACTGTGTGTATAAACGCGTGTGTGTGTGTGTGTGTGTGTGTGTGTGTGTGTGTGTGTGTGTCCTGTTCTCTCAGCTGTGTGTATAACAGCATTTAACTTGGCTTGGGATTGAAAGCGTTCTGTCGGAACCAAGGAAAGAGAGGATGAGTGTATCTCTGTGTGTGTGTGTGTGTGTGTGTGTGTGTGTGTGTGTGTGTGTGTGTGTCAAGGTCAAGTGTTCTGGCGTGTGTTAGCATTTTTAGTCGCCTCAGGAAGCTAAAATCATAACACAGCTCAGCGTTTGGAAGAAGAATCTTTTGTAAGTGATGTAGTAGAAACTCAACCCCCGAGATCAGACATGGAAACGTGATCGGATGCAGAGATTTCAATACTAATTTATTCTTTTATTCAGAAATGATCATTCATAAATTGTTCAGTATCCAGTAGAATAGGGAGGAGATTATCTACATTTATATGCAGATTTACCTGGCACCTGAAGATTCACAGGATAAATGTTGTGTGTATATATAGAGATATTGTTCAATCCCAGTCAGAATCCAATCAAAGAGATCCAGAATCCGATCAAAGAGATCCAGAATCCGATCTTTCCTGGTCCTGTGGCAGACATTTTGTTTAAATGTACACAAACATTCAGTTTACTACCCAAAAAAACCCCAAAATGGCTGCCGCAGGACCACCAACAACACACTGATCTGAAGTAAAAAAAAACGTGTATAACATACTCTGTGTATATATGTATATATTTTCAAAAGTATGTGCACCCCTGACAATCAAACCCTGACTGTCCCAAGGTTTCATTCCAGATTTATTCCTCCCACTGGTTCCAGCTGTATAATGGCCTCCACCACTCTTCTATGAAGACTTTCCACTAGATTCTGGGGCATGGTCTCATATCATATGTAATTTTGGTTCTGTGAACTCCAGGTAACCATCAGCAATGGTGAGAATCATCTGTTTTGAGAAACATGAGGTTAATGTGAAGGAATCACAGAGATGATCATAGATGATCACCACACACAGACCATTAAAAAAATGAGACGCTGGTGTTGTAGAACATAAATAAAGTACATGAGGAGGAGATGCTTCTCCTGGTAGACTTTAATGTCACACCTGTAAGACAGGGAGATGATGACTATCAAATTCCTTGGATGGCTGATCCACATGGAATAAACAGAAATGTACCACAAACATAAAGGAACGTTCTGAAGGTCCGATGTTCCCATGTTCAATCACAGGCTTGATATCTTTGAAAGGTTTTCCACTAGAACTTTGATAATTTGAGCTCCTGGTGAGATCAGACAATGATATTGGATAAGAGAAGTCGTCTCCAGTTTGAGTTTTTCCCAAAGATCTTTCACTGGGGTTGAGGAGGTCAGGGCTCTTTGGGGGAAGCTTGAGTTCTTCCACTCCAATCTTCACACCAACAGCCATGACTTCATGGAGCTCAGGATTTCCAGCATCATGCTGTAGCAGGAACAAGTTTGGGGAAATTCTGAGTGCTTCAAAAGAACAGTTTGGAGAAGAACCTTATATGGGTGAGATGGTCAGGGGTGCACATAGTTTCGAGTGTATAATGTAGATGTTTATGAGTCGACAGACGAGTCTCAGTGGTGGTCTAACCGTGACCTCTGATCTCCATGTAAACAGATACATAGAGACACAAGAACTAGACGGGCATTTTCCAGATAAGTCTCTGGGAACCCGGAGTGTATTTACGTCTGTGTGTGTGTGTGTGTGTGTGTGTGTGTTACATGGAGATCAGTGAGTCATGGACTTCCTTGGGCGTTTTTATATTTAGTAAAACCGCATTTCTCCAGACTCTCCACAAACACAGCGCCACCATGCGTTTTGATTGGCTGAGAGCGTCAGAAATAATGACAAGAACAACAACAACAACACAAAGAAAAGAATCACAAACATTCCACAGACGCAGAGATCTTTCACATCAAACAGCAGGAGAAACCAGACGCGTCTGTGGGAAATGTTTTTCAGAGTTTTTTTCTGGAAGTGAGATTTTTTTGGATAAACATGGACAAATAAATAAATAAAAGTAAAAAAGAATGAATAAATAATTTGGTAAGAAGAGGAATGGGGAATAACTAACATCAAAAACCGTGGGTCTTGAAGAAAAGAAGAAAAGAAAAGAAAAGAAAAGAAAAGAAAAGAAATAGGAGAAAAAAATACTAAAATAAAATAGAATAAAAATGTTAAAAATAAAAACATAAACAAATAAATAAAGTAAAAGTACATTTTACAGAAAGCTCAATTAAATTGTAATAATATATCTGACTACCAAACGGTTCTGATTCACATCCCAGTCACAGCTCAGTTTGTGATGTAGATCAGAAGAGCCAAAAATAATTCAATGTTCAGTACAGTGTTTAAATTCTAATGGAGCTTCTTCAGTCAGGTCTAATGAGATACATGAAGCTGCTCCAAATGGCATTTTTTCCATTTTCTTTCTCTTCTAATAAAAATAAATATAAATATATATATATGGGTTCTAGCTTGGGCATCTCTGGTCTAGACAACAGGTAAATAATACGTAATAAATAAATAAACACTAATGTGATAAAATGGGATACAATGGGATATAATGGGATATAATGGGATATAATGGGATATAATGGGATACAATGGGATATAATGGGATATAATGCATCCAGTAAACTAACGAATGTTTAAAGTAGACTTTGTGGCATTAAAAAAACTCGGCACGTCAACAGATCAGATCGCAGGTGAAGTTGATCATTATTAAGAAATGACTGTACACTTCCCCATACTGATCCCCGTTCTCTAAGACTCCGGGGTAGGTTAGCTCCATCTCCACTTTATTGACCATATTTGACAATATCAGTCTCCCAGTCCCAGATGACGACTCGTAACTTGAAAATATCACCAAGTTAACGCATCTCTATCCCAAGTCAGGGACTTCCTGCAAATGTTTTTACCCTAGTGACTACTCTTTAATATATATATATATATATATAAAATAGATAGATTGCAATTCACTGGAAGTTCAGGTGTGAATAGAGGATTGTGATTGGTGGAAGATCAGGTGTGAGTTCAGAGTGTTGGGATGGGTTACAAATGAGGATGGGTTCCCCTTCTGGTTCCTCTCAAGGTTTCTTCCTCATAACATTTAAGGGAGTTTTTCCTTCACCACAGTCTCCATGGTGATCATCAGGGATAAACACACACCATTCACCTTCACTGTTACATTCTGTAAAGCTGCTTTGAGATGATGTGTGTTGTGAAAAACGCAATAGAAATAAACTTCACTTGACTTGATAGTAGTTTGTGAAGAGTGGATTGTGATTGGTGGAGGTTCAGGTGTGAAGAGTGGATTGTGATTGGTGGAGGTTCAGGTGTGAAGAGTGGATTGTGATTGGTGGAGGTTCAGGTGTGAAGAGTGGATTGTGATTGGTGAAGGTTCAGGTGTGAAGAGTGGATTGTGATTGGTGGAGGTTCAGGTGTGAGGAGTGGATTGTGATTGGTGGAGGTTCAGGTGTGAAGAGTGGATTGTGATTGGTGGAGGTTCAGGTGTGAAGAGTGGATTGTGATTGGTGGAGGTTCAGGTGTGAGTTCAGAGTGTTGGTCGTTTGCGTTTGTCAGTTGAATCTAAATGAATGTGCTGCTTATAAACATCTGTAACCATAGTAACATCCAGTTCCAGTTCCACCCAGAGTAAGACAGTGATTGTACACGTGTCCTAATGACCTCACTGAGCTCCATGGAGGAGTTTAGCGTGTGGAGGAACTTCTGTTGTGGGATTTTTATAAACAGCTCGAAGCACAAGATAAAAGCAAAAAGTTTAAATAAATAAAAAACTAAAAATAGCATCAGAAGTTCCAATGGTAGAACTTCAACAGCTTCATTATTAGTCCATCCATCGGTCCATCAGTCTCTCATTCACTACACTACTTTATCTGTGTGTGAGATTCGGAGCAGCAGAAGTGTAGATGGATGAAATAAAAATGATGGTTATTTTGATCCTTTCAGTCAGTTTTACTCTGCAAACATCAACAACAGCTTGAACTCCTCAATGCTGGAAGTGATCATGGTATGAGGTGATCATCTACGACTGGGTGTGAGACCTTCCACCATTCTAATGCTCTCTGCTTCACCTCAGGACCTTCATCACCTCCACATCTACACTAACATCCTGGAGCACCTCACACCTCCATACACATGTATATTCCCTGCTCCCCCTCAGTGTTGTTGTGTGGATGGAAGATAACGGTGATAAAGGAGCAGCTGGAAGAAGAGGTGAATAATTAAAGGGGTGAGATGAAGAGATGAGGATCTGAGGATCAGAGTGACACTTCAAAGTGAAAACAAAGTACAGTGAGGACATGAACTCCAGCCTGGATAGATGAAAAATGCAGGTGTGTAATAGAAGAACAAGACACACACACACACACACACACACACACACACACACACACACACACACACACACACACACATTGGGACTCCTGTAGATCAGGAGGATAACCCACAGAGCATCTGAGTTTTTAAAAAGAAGGAACATAAATTTCTCCTCACCCTGAAGAAAACGATCTGTTAATTAGAACCATGTTGCCATGGAAACACTGGTGTATCAGAACACACTGCGCTACTTTCAGAGAATTCATCAACGCCTCTCTGCTGGGAGTTCCTAACCAAACACTGCTACATTATAGTTCCCAGGTCAGGGATTAAAGGTTAAATACACCACTCAGTGACAGACGCTTCATTACTTCACCTTCTACTCTCCCACAGCTTCACTCTCCCTGGAGCTCAAAGGTCTACATGCTGCAGGACATCTTTATGGATTCTCTTCATTCTGTGACCCTGTTTATTATTCACTTCATCATCAATATATACAATAATCTCATCCATTTATTATACAATAGACAGACAGACAGACAGACAGACAGACAGACAGACAGACAGACAGATAGATAGATAGATAGATAGATAGATAGATAGATAGATAGATAGATAGATAGATAGATAGATTACTATAATGATAGTTATATATAAACTCAACAAACTGATTCACAAGGTCAGTGATGATGTTGGGAAGGAACTGGACTCTCTGATGATAGTGTCTGAAATGAGGATGTTGTCCAAAGTACATTCTATCTTGGAGAACTTCTCCCACCCACTACATTAAACACTGGTCAGTCTGAGGAGGACATTCAGTGACAGACTCATCTGAGGGTTCCACAGCTGCTCCACCAGATAGATGTTAAAAGTTAAAGATCATATAAATATAGTTATAGATTTTCATGCCACACTTATATATTGTTTATATCTCTGGAAATGATGTCAATAATTTCAATAATTAATGAATAAATAACTTTTATAACTATTACTGTAGTCTGACTTTCTGTTTTCACTGCTGCTACACATTTCACTTAATATATACCTTCATATGTATATTCTTATTTTGATTTTTACTTTAATCTTTTTTTTTTTTTTATCTTTTTCTGTGAGCAACTGCAACCAAACTATTTCCCTCTGAGATCAATAAAATATTCAGATTCTGAAAATGATTTATTGTGCTTTTATTAAAAAAAATATTTCATGTTGATATTTTTATTATGTTATTATTTAGCTTTATGTCACTGTTATTATTTCTATATGAATATTATATACATTATATTTATATTACTATTTATTTTATTGTTCACAACAACAACATTACATGTATATATAAAATAATAATAATAATAATAATAATAATAATAATAATTGCATTTCTTTTTGGACAATAATAATCAGTAATAAATAATAAAATAATCATTTATGTTTATGAGGTTTATAGTTGAAGTATTTAACATTTTTAGACAAAAATGGAATAAGTAAAATTTAAACTGGTTTAAAATATTTAACTATTATTATTATTATTATTATTATTATTATTATTATTAATATCTACAAAATTATAATTAAATCCATCAAATATTACACAAGTTGCAGTAACACAATTCTACCAGAGAGGTCAGAAAATCCCTGAAAGTTACATACTGCAGCTCTAAGACTAAACCAATCTTTCTGAGTTTCCTCCAGCATCTGAGAGTGATTCAGACCTGCTGTAAGAGCAGAGAAGAAAAAAAAGACAAGGAAAAGAGAAATCAGCTTCAGAGGACGCAGATCTGGTAACAATTAGCTTTAAGGAAAAAAAACCGCCTGCTGCTCGGAGAGCACGCACGTCATTAACGTCTGCTTTAAAAAACTCACTCATCAATAATCAGCGTCAGAAGGAGGAGGAGGAAAATGAGGAGGAGGTGGAGAAGGAGGAGGAAGAGGAGGAGGAATGCTCCGGGAACGTCTGAGACACTGAGTCATGGAGAGAAGTCAAAGAGTACATTCAGGTGAAAAGTAAAATGTGAATGCACTCGCTTCACCCCACTGAGTCATCATCATCAAGAAGAGAGATGGAGAAAGGGAGAGACAGAGAGACGGAGAGAGGAAGAGAGGAAGAGGTGGAGAGAGGGAGAGACAGAAAGAGGAGGAGAAAGAAAGAGGGAGAGACAGAAGGACAGAGAGAAGGAGAGACAGAGATGGAGAGAGGGAGGGACAGAGAGACGGAGAGAGGAAGGCACAGAGAGACAGAGAGATGGAGAAAGGGAGAGAGTTGAAATGGAGAGAAAGAGAGACAGAGAGAGGAGAGAGAGAGAGAGAGAGAGAGAGAGAGAGAGAGAGACGGAGAGACAGAGAGATAGAAAAGGGAGAGTGGTAGAGATGAAGAGGGTAGAGACAGAGAGACTGAGAGAAAGAGAGAGGGATAGAGGAGAGATGGAGAGGGAGAAACAGAGACGGAGAGAGAGAAAGAGAGGAAGAGAGAGAGAGAGAGAGAGAGAGAGAGAGAGATGGAGAGATGGAGAGAAAGAGAGAGGAAGAGAGGTAGAGATGGAGAGTAGGACTACATGTGCACTACACAGGTCACATCTCTAGTTCAGAGACTAGTTTGGTGACACACCAACAGGTGGCAACACAAGGCTGCACACACAGTCCCAGGAAGCACCGAACTTCATAAATCAGCATGTACATCATCCTGTGTACATCTGGAGCTGTGCAGCTGGTATTATTCTGACCACGTGCACACCCTGTAACAAGCTCCTCACACGTGCATTTCCACTCTGTGGAAACAACAAACTCTCAGTTCCACACCCACACTACTCGCTTCACCATTCTCCTGAAGATGAAGATCCGGCTCACCGTTTTGACCCCATTGTGGAGATCTGATGCGAATAGCAGAAGGTCCTTCACGCGTTAAAAAGAAGACTTCCAGCACACGCTGCAGAAAAACACTGGGAGGCGCTGTATTGCTGCGCAAGGGGACTATTTTAAAGGTGATCGTGTAGAAAAGTAGATAAATAAAGTACTTTCTTGGAAACAGAGCGAAACTTCATGATTCCACCTGGTGTATGTACAGTAATCTCCCGCTTTCCCGCGGTTGGAATCTCGCGCCCCGGTTTATCACCGAATTGCATTTGCCACATCACTAATTATTTTGGCTGATTTTCCCGGTGTCTCGCGGAGACCACCATACACCAAAACACTTATAGGGAATTATTTTTATAGAGTTTTATAGTGAATTAATTACATTTATTAATAAAAATATAATTATTAACTATAAAATGAAGTAAAATGTTAAAACAGTACAGTACCGTATACGGAAAATAGCATTTTTTCCTTTATCGTGGGCGATTTTGGATCCTAAACACTATTTATATATATATATTTATTTATTTACAGCCAGAGGTGTTCTGAGATGTTCCTCCTGCAGAACGGTGCTCAGGTGACACCAACACATGATGCTGGTGGAGAAAAAGGTTTCCTGACATTTTGCTGAAATTCATGACTTTTATTGTTCAGCCCCTGTACACACACACACACACACACACACACACACACACACGCACATGCACACCCGCACACACACACGCACACACACACGCACGCACACACGCACGCACACACACACACACACACACACACACACACACATGCACACGTCAATTGAATACACAAGCAGTACTTACTGTTGCTGAAAGGGGATTGGCTGTTGGCTGTTAGGCGCCGCCTTCATGGTGAGGGTCATGTGAGCCAGGTTGCTGCTGGATAGGGGATATGCAGCAGGGCCTTGTGGGTAAACCTGCTGGGGAATGGGACGCTGTGGGATGAGGGTGTGTCCGTTACCGTGACCGTTCACTGGACCGGACGGATGAGAGGAAGCAGGAAGTGTGGTCTGCTCACAGAGTTTCCCTTTGGAACCAGGTTTACACACACACATCTGAGGCCTGAGACACATGCCACCATTCTGGCATTTGGGAAGACAGTTGGCTGGAAAAGAGAAGGAGAAGGAGAAACATCAGGATCAGTAATCCGTAATTTGCTTTCTCTTGGGGTTAATATCAGCCTCGGCATCTACAGACCAGACTCTGGATACCTGGTGGAGTTATAAAAGTAGGTGGCGCTAATCTGAGGTAAAGCTTCCACTTTTTGAAGAGGAACCTGGACCTGTTTTTAAACCTGCCTGAGTCTCTGTCCTTCTGGGGTGGCTTTGACTGGATTTGGGTTTCGACTGGATTTGGGACTGCAGGTCCATTATGTTCCTGTAACCGGTGGAGGAGTGAAGCGAACCTGTGTGATTGCTTCACAATCCTGATCCTCGCTGTTCCTTTGCTCGGCAAATTACAGGCAGCTGGTTGTTTAAGCTCCTGTGGAGTTTTTCAACCACTTACTCATGATGAAGTTGTTCCTGTCTCTCATACACTAACGTAGACGTGTCTGCTTCACTTTCTTGCTGTTTACACATTCCCAAGCGTCTGTCTACAGAGCTCTCTTTATTCAGTTCACAATACACCTTCTCCCTGACCACACTCTGGCTCCTGGTTTCCTGAATCATCTCTCATCATCTCATACACACCTCACATCTATCTCCCAGACACTGCAGAAGTATGTGAGCTGTACTCCTGAAGCTGTTACACACCGTAGGAGGATGTGTCTATATTATACATAGTGTGAGATAAAGAATGAGGGTGTGTGTGTGTGAATCTGTGTGTGTGTGTGTGTGTGTGTGTGTGTGTGTGTGTGTGTGTGTGTGTGTGTGTGGTGTGTGTGTGTGTCTGTATGTGTGTGTGTGTGTGTGTGTGTATGTGTGTGTGTGTGTGTGTCTGTATGTGTGTGTGTGTGTGTGTGAATCTGTGTCTGTATGTGTGTATGTGTGTGTGTGTGTGTGTGTGTGTGTGTGTGAGTCTGTATGTGTGTGTGTGTGTGTGTGTGTGTGTTGTGTGTGTGAGTCTGTGTCTGTATGTGTGTGTGTGTGTGTGTGTGTGTGTGTGTGAATCTGTGTCTGTATGTGTGTGTGTGTGTGTGTGTGTGTGTCTGTATGTGTATGTGTGTCTGTATGTGTGTGTGTGTGTGTGTCTGTATGTGTGTGTGTGTGTATGTGTGTGTGTGTGTGTGTATATGTGTGAATCTGTGTCTGTATGTGTGTGTGAATCTGTGTCTGTGTGTGTGTGTGTGTGTCTGTATATGTATGTGTGTGTGTGTGTGTGTCTGTATGTGTGTGTGTCTGTATGTATGTGTGTGTGTGTGTGTGTGTGAATCTGTGTCTGTATGTGTGTGTGTGTGTGTGTGTGTGTGTGTGTGTGTGTGTGTGTGTGTGTGTGTGTGTGTGTGTGTGTGTGTGTGTGTGTGTATGTGTGTGTGTGTGTGTGAGAGTGTGTGTGTCCTGGACGCTTTGTAGATGAAAGGTGACAGTGCCGGCCGGTCGTGTTCTTCACCGTCATAATTACAGGCTTCAATACAGAAACCTGATACCCATCACACTCCATCACACACACACACACACACACACACACACACACACACACACACACACACACATAGATCAAACCCATGCTGTGCCTCTCAGTAACTACTTCATGGTCTGCTACAGAGCATGCAGACTCCAGGATACTTTCCCCCCGTGAACGTCACCACGTCCACAACACACATCTACACCTACACTAAACACACACATCTGGCACAACGATTTTCACTTTATGTAAATAATGAACACTCTGCGTGACAGTGTGGTGCAAGGGGGGTATTTAGCCTCAATTTTGCACAGGGTTTTATTCCACTTTATACCACAGCACCTTCTTAATACTTTCTATGCATTTATAGTTGCTGTTAACTTGTGTCACATGCTTGGTTGTGGGCGTGGCCTGGGCAGAAAGTAGCTCTACATAATGAGTATGGCTACACACCATGTTCACACACCCCTCCTAAAATAGCAGGTTTTAAATCTGAAAGTCAGATAAATCCATGTCAAGTCTTTATTGTCCTCGGTGTGAAATCACAGCGTATCAAATCGAAACGAAGCGAAAAAACAATCTGACGTTTTTTTCAGGGAAAATTATACAGAAGAATGTTCAATAAAAATGATAAATATGATCAATAAAAAGGTAATAATATGATAATAACATGCATAATTAGGGGCATGGATGTGTTCCAAATGAACCAATCACAGTCAATTTCACATTTGAAATGTTTCAGATGAAATAAAGCTCAGCTGATCTTCTCGGTTCTTAAAGGTTCTCAAAGAGCTTACAGAGAATGAGTGGTGTCTCCATGGATACACTCCGCGTCCATACTTTCCTTTCCCAAAAGTCGCTCATCCACACTGAAATGACTGAAAATGTTTAGGTCCAAATGTAATCCGTTTAGACCGGCGTCATTTCTGCCTGCTGTTTATTTACTTTCCAGCTCTGAAACCTCATGGCAGTGACTAACTATTTTCACGTTCCACACTGCGACACGTAAACGCCATTTTTATGTCTATCGGAGGGGTTTTTAAAAAGCCTCTTTTTCGTTGACTAAACACAGAGTGTGGACGGAGGCCAAAACGGAGAGTAAATATGCGTATTAGTGTGGACACGGCCTAAATCTCACTGTCAGGCTGAACATCGGTTGTGCCGAGAAAATGTCATCGTTTTTATCCATTTTTTGCTACATTGTACACTGTCACTTACGTTATAACAACCATAAACAATTGTTCCCTCCCCGGCCTCACTTTATTCTCTTTCTTCACCTTAATCAATAAGATCGAAAACAATGCCACAGGGTGACAAAGTGCCGACACTGGAGACTCCTTCCATAATCCCTTCTTTAATACACATACGAATTTTTGCAATAAACTTCTACACGTATCAACAATTAATGGAAACGCATTTTTATTATTATACGGCATTTGTGTGTGCATCCCTGTGGACGTGCTGTTACTATAGAAACGATGATATATTTGAATTTGAGATGTAGAGATTTGTACAGATATTAAATTATAGAGATTAAAAAAATCACGAGTGAACAGCAGGATGAAGCGACGTATGCAGTATAGGAGCGCACACACACACACACACACACACACACACACACACATACACATGCAGACACTTAAATGAGGTGAAAATCTCCTGGTCCTGAAAGCAGCAGTGACCTCATTTCCTGTTCTCCTGCAGCAGTGTGTAGTGAAGTGTTTCAGAGCCGTGCTTTCTTTTCCACTATAAATAGGGCTGTGTGAGACAGGTATAACACAGGAGCACTGTTCTGCTCTGTCTCACACACACACACACACACACTGAAGAGATTTGTTGTAGGAAACTCTTCCTGGTGTGCTGCAAGGATATGAAAAGTTTACACACACACACACACACACACACCCCCTTGAAATGTCAGGTGTAAATATAAAAGTGTGATAAATCTGTATCAGGACTTTGTTTCTGCTCGGTGCGAAATCACATCAAAACAAAGTGAAAACTGTTTTTTTTTTAAATATTAACAAAAAAAAAAAACATTACTGATAATAATAACTTGTGTTCATGTTCATAATTGGCTGTGTTTCAAATCATCCAATCACATTCGATTTCACGTTGGAAATGATTCAGATAAATCCCCAAATAAAGATCAACTGATCTTCTTGGTTCCTGCAACACCTGAAGACCCCCAAAGAGGTTACAGAGCATGAGTGGTGTCTCCTATAGAGATAGAAAAGAATCGATCAGGAGAAGAGCATGAAAAAACTTTATCTGTACCATGGAACAGTGTAAAGTTCATCATCTGACAAATCGAGAAAATTGGAAAGTGACATCACCCAGAACAGGACCTCCACCTACAACACACTCCACCTGAGAGACCTCCGGCAACTTTACAGGAGGTGAAGGAACATGTGACGAGTGCTGCATAGGACAACAATCTCTCATGGTCTTTCCATGTCTGGGGCAGGGGTTATTATGGGGTTATTATGGGTTATTACACGGTTATTATGGGTTATTAGGGGCACTGGAGTTATTAGTGTTGTGTACTTTAGTAGACCTGATGTCCATTATTTAGATTCTACAAGACCCGCAGCATGGTTTTACATGGTCATGGTCTGTGAACATCTTGTTCTTTCACATTAGACTTGTGTCCTCCTGACAGCTGATGAATAAATCATCAGGCAGAAGAGAAAAGGCTGAAAGACCGACACGCTGCTGACTCGTGCTGACTCACCGCTAATCCCAGATCTGATCAGCTTTAGTGAGATCTTTGCTGTAATTTGTAGCGTCGTCCTCTTTATCCCTCAGCAGCACACGAGCAAGCAGCATCCATAACCCTGAGATCCATCAGCTCGTATTTCAGAGCTTTATAAGGAGACAAACGCGGCCGGAGACGAAGCTCAGGGGAAATCCCTCCTGGTGTTCACTTCACATTATAGTATCATTAGCAAACAGTTGGGAAACAGTTAGAATCTCATTTAAATCGCACTTTAATCTTATATGATATACGTATATCATTTATCATTTTTCAACAATATAAGTTTTATCCATTTATAGTTACATTTGCGATTTGTCTGTGAAAGGAGTTGTTGTTACTTTACAGCATCTATAAACCCTCGTTCCCTCGTCGCCCTGATCTTTCCTCACTGATGCAAAGTTCTGACACTGGAGACTCCTTCCAGTCCACGTTACATCACAGGAACGTCACCGTACAGAAAAACGTATAAGAAAAGGCACTGATCCTGAAAAGCGAATCGAGCGAAAGATCTATAGGATGAAGAACGAGTGGAGCGACTGACTGCGAGATTCCGTTCCTCCATGATCAGGGAGAGAAATATTACCCATGAAAACGATGAGAATTGATTACCTGAGAGATGTCAGAGTTTAGCGTCACAGCTTTTTCCCTGGAGCTACAACACTCGTTTACATTAGTGCATTAATATGGAGTGTATGTTTGTGTGTGTGTGTGTGTGTGTGTGTGTGTGTGTGCGTGTGTGTGTGTGTGTTTACATCTGAATTTCTATAGAATCCTTTTTATTCTATTCTGTACATATATTCTATAGCTATATGCTTTCTCATGGTTTCTCTGCGGTTTATTTTCTGAAGCATCTCCCCCATCTCTCTCACACTGAAGTGGATTAGATGATCTGATCTCTGCAGCTGTTCCTGTAGTTATTTATAAAAGCTTCCATTTAAATCAGTCTGTTTTAAATTTATCAGCCCTTTTTATATCTCCACCTTTATCTCATCTCTCACACACACACACACACTGCCAAACAAGGTGCATGTAAAAACGTTTCCTCCTGCACCCTGAAATCTATTCACTTACACAGAATCTTCATTAAAACTGATACACATAGGCCACACCTCCTTCATTAAAACTGATACACATAGGCCACACCTCCTTCATTAAAACTGATACACATAGGCCACACCTCCTTCATTAAAACCTATACACATAGGCCACACCTCCTTCATTAAAACTGATACATAGGCCACACCTCCTTCATTAAAACCTATACACATAGGCCACACCTCCTTCATTAAAACTGATACACATAGGCCACACCTCCTTCATTAAAACTGATACATAGGCCACACCTCCTTCATTAAAACCTATACACATAGGCCACACCTCCTTCATTAAAACTGATACATAGACCACACCTCCTTCATTAAAACCTATACACATAGGCCACACCTCCTTCATTAAAACTGATACACATAGGCCACACCTCCTTCATTAAAACTGATACACATAGGCCACACCTCCTTCATTAAAACCTATACACATAGACCACACCTCCTTCATTAAAACTGATACACATAGGCCACACCTCCTTCATTAAAACCTATACACATAGGCCACACCTCCTTCATTAAAACTGATACACATAGGCCACACCTCCTTCATTAAAACTGATACACATAGGCCACACCTCCTTCATTAAAACTGATACACATAGACCACACCTCCTTCATAAAAACTGATACACATAGACCACACCTCCTTCATTAAAACTGATACACATAGACCACACCTCCTTCATAAAAACTGATACACATAGACCACACCTCCTTCATTAAAACTGATACACATAGACCACACCTCCTTCATGGAGTGTGTTTCTGATTGAAATAATAATAAATGTGCAAGTGTGTGTGTGTGTGTGTGTGTGTGTGTGTGTGTGTGTGTGTGTGTGTGTGTATGCGTGTGTAACTTACGCTTTGTGCAGCGCTGAGATCCAGGTGCCTGGCTCCATCCGATACAGCACTGCCCTCCACAGACATTCACCCTGTAACAACAACCAGAGACTCAGTACCAGCATACACACACACACACACACACACACACACATACACACATACAT
>NC_060891.1:28644378-28681878 GCF_014805685.1 Silurus meridionalis
GTGTGTGGGGGTATGCTGATATAGAATGTGTAGTCTAAGTGTGTTTGTGTGTGTCTATACAGTGTGTAGTCTGTGTGCGTGTGTAATTGTATGTCTATATAGTGTGTCTACTGTGTAGGTGTGTTTATGTGTGTGTGTGTGTGTGTGTGTGTGTGTGTGTGTGTGTGTGTGTGTGTGTGTGTGTGTGTGTGAGTGTGTGTGTATATATATGTATATAATGAGTGTAGACTGTGTGTGTGTGTGTGTGTGTGTGTAGTCTAAGAGTGTGTATATACTGTGTGAGTGTGTGTGGGGGTCTAAGAGTGTGTATATACTGTGTGTGTGGGGGTATGCTTATATAGAATGTGTAGTCTAAGTGTGTTTGTGTGTGTCTATACAGTGTGTAGTCTGTGCGTGTGTAATTGTATGTCTATAGTGTGTCTACTGTGTAGGTGTGTTTATGTGTGTGTGTGTGTGTGTGTGTGTGTGTGTGTGTATGTATATATGTATATAATGAGTGTAGACTGTGTGTGTGTGTGTGGGTGTGTTGGTTTTTGTGGTTTATGTGGACATTTGACCTGATTACGTACCGACATTATGGGGACATTTGGGATTATGGGGACAGGACAGGTGTCCTCATAATTCCGCACTGTGGCTATATATATCTATACTAGAGGAGCTGAAATTCAAAATTTCAGTCCATGTCCATTATACCACAAACACCGAAACTGACTTAACACAGTGTAACTTTGGAATTTCGTAGTGCGCCCTGTAGCCCGGAGCCGGTACTGCAATCCGTTCACACATGTGTGAAAATTTGAGCCTTCTGATTGGCTAGCGCTGATTGCCATTTTTCGTTCTGTGATTGGCTGAGACCTACGTCAATTATCCTACGTGTTCCTTTTAAGGGCGGAGTTTCATTAGACTCGGTTTGCCAACACATTGAACAGCCATTATCCAGCCCTTTAAAAGCCAGGTATGATTATAAAGTTCATAAACTTAATGAGTAGACTATTGATATATTCCAAGAGCTCGGTTCCTTGTTGTAAATTAATGTTGTAAGAAATATTTCATTGGAATCTGGAGATTGGGGTGAATTTAGCCTTAAGAAGGCATAAATTAAAGCTGGCTAGTTAGCAACATTATCAATGGTTAGTTTTAAAACCTGAGTTGAATAACTAATTACTGATAAATCTTGTACCGAATGCGCACTGTATAAATTTGGGTTTAGTGCGTTTGGCCGAATTAAAATGAAGGGGAAATGTCTGTATGTTAGCATGGATGCTAGCTAATAATAGTCAGTGCTGATAGCCGCTAGCTGATAGCCGCGCGCGCATCCTCGCGGCTCTTTAAACGCGTTCGCTCCGGCCACAGAGCGCGTGCAGTGTTGTAAGGTGAGCTGCTGGGCATACAGCACCCGGACTGCTTATAAACTACTGAGAACTGCTTTTAATTATTTTATTTATTATAAGGCTGTATGCTATTTAATGTCGCTAGAACATCACTTCCGGTTAGCGCGTGCAGTGTTGTAAGGTGAGCTGTTGTACACACAGCACCCGGACTGCTTACAAACTACTCAGAACTGCTTTTAATTGTTATTATTTTGTTTATTATAAGGCTGTATGCTATTTAATGTCACTAGAACATCACTTCCGGTTAGCGCGTGCGACCGGAAACAGCTGAGTGCGTGCGGCGCGGGAGTTACATGGCTGAGTTTGGAGCGGTGGTGAGGGTCTGAGTGTGAGATAGAGATGATGGTACAGTGTGTAAACACTGCTGTATCACTGTGAGGGTGTAAATAACCCCTGATACTCTTCACTCATAACTCAGTAATACTGTAGTCAGAAGAAAAGCAGAATGAACACATGGAGAGTTTAAATCCCAGCTCTCCTCAGCATTGTCCCATGCTCTATCACTGGACATGTTTTACATAAACACCACTTATATTAACAATTTAAGGTTTTAGTTTAAATAAACACTCATTTCTGTGGGGAAGAACAGCATCATTTTAACATGGCTGAGATGAAGCGCAGAAGGAGAAAAGAACATCCAAAGCAGGAGACGGAGTATTACACATCTGCTGGGAAAGACAAACCTGGAAATATATAAATTCAGATAAAGGTAAGGGTCCATTCACACATGCCATCCTATGTTCCTTTTGACCTAGACTGCTTTCATTAACAGACAGGGCATTAGGATAAAACTGGTGTGAAGTTCACGACTGGATTAATATTTCATTTTTTCTTATTCAGGGTGTGGAGTATTCAGTTCAGTCCCTTTTGATGAGGAGACCTCTTTAACCTCGCAACAGCAGACACTCTGGCAATCATCGAACACAGTAAACAGGTAATATATATTTTTTTACAGTTGTGAAATTATATTGAGCTCTTATTATATCTTATAAATCTGTATGTAGTGTGTATGCCTGAGACCTGTTTCATTGTATATCAGGGCTTTAGTGATTTACATGTGTTTTGTGTTTATTGGCGTGTGTATGTAACAGACATGGTTTAGCAGTACACTGGGTATATGGGGACGTTGTTGTAATGTGATAGTCAATGTACATAAGCAGCTGTGTGTATAGTGTCTGACAGAAACCTGGTCTCGAGGACTTCACTTTATAAAGTTATTGTATGAGCACCATTAACTTTATTAAATTAATTTCTCTTAAATTTGCATCTTATAGATGTAGACTTACTGACTATTGTACTTCCTCATCCCTCAGAGGTAAGGGTTTGTTACAGAAGCACCACATAGCAGATTTGTTGTACCTTGTAGTAATGTGATAGTCAATGTACATCAGCAGCTGTGTGTATAGTGTCTGACAGAAACCTGGTCTCGAGGGACTTCACTTTATAAAGTTATTGTATGAGCACCATTAACTTTATTAAATTAATTTCTCTTAAATTTGCATCTTATAGATGTAGACTTACTGACTATTGTACTTCCTTATCCCTCAGAGGTAAGGGTTTGTTACAGAAGCACCACATAGCAGATTTGATGTGACCTGGGTGATTGTATATCATGAGAACAAAAGTGACCCAAATATTATAGTATAGTTAAGGCAGCAATGTTCTTGCTGGGTGTAAATAATATACCATATATACAGTGTGCTTTGCTAATGTACTGTATATACAGTGCACTTAAAATCACCCCAAAAGCCTGACATAGACCTTATAGAGTATCTGTAAAATGCAATAGTAAAGGAAGTGGCAGATTGTTGTTGCTCTAATAAAAATAAAAAGGAATATTTGTTGATTCAATCTTGGTGGAAACTACCGGAATTTTCACAAACAGTTTTATGCAGTCATTTGTAGAACTAGCAGTTCTGCAAAACCTAGTATGTCGGACTAAATACTAAGACCTTGTTTGCGATTGTTAATAATACAATTGCTGGTGATCCAAATGCTTTTTTTTTTTAATATTTCTAAACATACCAATCTGTTTTAAATTAAATGTTGTGTAAAAACTTAGTTTTATGTATCTTTTGAAATTAATGTCTTGGTTTGATATGGTTGCTAATGCAGTAAAATTAATTGCATTAAAATGTGACTTAAGTATCAAATACATTCTAGGGCTACTTAATGTTTATAACAAATGTGAGAAAGATCTCTTGTTTCTGTTTTTAGAATGTAGCTGAAAACAGAGGTTACTGCAGTAGATGAGTTGTAGGCTGCTGATCCAGGAGAAGAGTGAGAAAAGGTAATTTATAAAAATCATATTCTGATTATTTATTCCCAAAATGTTGCAGGTACTTTGCATTGTTTTAGTATGTTTTTATCAGTACGTATTGTCTCTCTTAGTCACTGGGAGAGATTGACTGGATGGGTGAACACTATCTGTGAACCATGTCTTGAGATCAAAATGACTGAGATTTTGTGTGCAGTTTTAGGTGCTGGGGTTAGGATTGAGTTAGTCTGTGTGTATGTAGTGTGTATGGCTGAGACCTGTTTTATGAGAACACTGTGTCTAATAAGGACATGCATAGACCATCATGTAAGAGTCCTCTACCAAAGGAGTATTAGTGTGTCCGTGTGTTTGACAAATACATGGTATATCAGGGCTTTAGTGATGTACATGTTTAGTGTTTATCTGAGTGTATATGGAACAGACATGGTTTAGCAGTACACTGGGTATATGGGGACGTTGTCAATGTACATAAGCAGCTGTGTGTATAGTGTCTGACAGAAACCTGGTCTCGAGGGACTTCACTTTATAAAGTTATTTTATGAGCACCATTAACTTTATTAAATTAATTTCTCTTAAATTTGCATCTTATAGATGTAGACTTACTGACTATTGTACTTCCTTATCCCTCAGAGGTAAGGGTTTGTTACAGAAGCGCCACATAGCAGATTTGTTGTACCTTGTAGTAATGTGATAGTCAATGTACATCATCAGCTGTGTGTATAGTGTCTGACAGAAACCTGGTCTCGAGGGACTTCACTTTATAAAGTTATTGTATGAGCACCATAAACTTTATTAAATTAATTTCTTTCAAATTTGCATCTTATAGATGTAGACTTACTGACTATTGTACTTCCTTATCCCTCAGAGGTAAGGGTTTGTTACAGAAGCACCACATAGCAGATGTGACCTGGGTGATTGTATATCATGAGAACAAAAGTGACCCAAATAGATTATAGTTAATGCATCATGCGTATTATTATATTGCTGGGTGTCAATTATATGGGTGCAAATTAATAGAGAGCCAAAAGATTATGAAAAGTAAAAAAATATTTATATATTGTTAATTATGTCCAAATGATAGTCCAAATGTGTTAACCTGGTTAAGAAGATGCTACAGCCAGGCTTACATTGTCTGATTTTTGGAATAACTCCAATATTTTACTGCTGTCTGTACATCAGATAGTCAGTGGAATGCGAGCGTAAATTTGAAACGTTAGTGAAGCTAAATGTATGTTTAAAATCAAAAATGCTTTGAGAATCTAATTGGTTTGTGTCCAGCCTAAAGGGAGGTAATAGCCATTAAAATATCCCTGGACAGGTCCATATAAAAGCATTTAGTTTTGTCTATTTTAGATTACCATTGTAAAGGGCCAATCTAAGCCTAAGAAACAGGATTCAAAAGAACTTTGTGAAAAGACAAAAAAAAGTAAGGTTGCCTGATAGACATTATTTTTGTCATAAGAAATTCTGTTAAATAATTATAAACTGAGTATTTGTTTTGGTTATGTTTTTAAATATGTACTGAACAGTATCTTACAATAACAAAAACAGTTCTTGAACAAAAAGAAAATATGACAAAGGTTTATATTGATAATTTGTATATCATATTACTGTTCAGTAGAATATACAAAAACCTTGCTATTTTATCACCTCAGCTTTGAAAGACATTGAAATTAAAGGTATGCATTTAAATTGTAAAATTGAGTCCTTGATATGTCCTGTGTAGAATTAGGCTAGTATTAAGGCATCAAGATAAATTGGTGAAAATCTTTAATGTTATGATTATTCAAATCGATGAGCTTTTAGTTACAAACGAAACATACAGTAGTATTAATTTTTGCATCTGCTTTTAAGATAAACTCAACATTGATGCCAGTGATGGAAGTGACTCTGAGAGTGGGGCTGATGCTGCGAATTTGGATGCTTCCCTGAAGACACCAGCACAGATCAGTAGGTTTTCTAACCTGTTCTAACCATGTTTAATATGCGCCATAATATGTCAGTCCACACTGCTAATGTACTCAATGATGATTTCTTTTTTACAGGGATGTGAAGCAATCGGACACCAGAAGAGGAAAATGGTTTGCGTTGCATTTTTTTAGGTTATGATTTTTCAGGATTTTTCAGGACACTTTTTTCAATATATTAATTAGCAATAAGAATTTATATTATAAAAGGTAACATTATTCACATTTATTTGCTATTTATAATCCTAAACAAACCTCTGCCATCATACCTCTTTCACTTACTGTCTGTGGTTATGTTTGCATACACTCATTGATACAATTGAGTTCTTCGATGTCCCATCTACATTTATGGCAATAGCAAACTCCCATTCCCAGAGCGACGTAGAAAAAGCTTTGGAGTTCCCATCAAGAAATGTACACACCAGGCATAACGTTATGATCTTATAATGTTATGACTAGTGATTGAATAACACTAGCTCTTTATTATGGCAGCTGATCGTGGGTGGGATTTATTAGGATTGTAATTAGCTTTACAATTTTCCTCATTTTAAATTGGTTTAAGTGTCTTTATGTAATTCATTTGTATATCTAGCTCTCTGCAAGCTTTATATAACACTGAGCATTTTGGAGATTTCACTATGCACTAAACATTCAAATATCTAAACATCTTGGTTATCAAATTTCATTTATAATGGGTTTTTGGTTAGTTTGTTTATGAATATTTTGCAGAGACTAAAAACTCTAAAAGAAGTCCCGAAAACTACAAGGAAAGGACTTGTTCTTTTAAGTCACTGATGTCTTGATAGTGCACCATGCTGTCAAGTCTGTGTTTGTGTGTGTCAGAGGGCCAATAAAACATGCCTGTCCCTTCAATACTGTGTGATGTCTTGTTTGTGTATTGTTAAAACCAATGTCCTGATAAAGCCCGTATGTCCTTACAAACACTATTTTTGTCAGAAGGCGGGACATTCCGAGCAGGTCCTCATATACAACCATAATGTCAGGTCTTTATATAAATTGTTTAAATTTGTGTAAAGTAATTCTGAAGTGAAATTTGTTTTCCTCAGAGCTGATTAGATTTTTTGACATTTGTAGCATCACTGTAGCACAAGGGGAAGGGTGGGTACCTTTAAACCATGGTACAACTTGTTTACCAGGCAAAGTCCACCTAATACATAAAAACCAGTATGTGTGTGTGTGTGTGTGTGTGTGTGTGTGTGTGTGTGTGTGTGTGTGTGTGTAGTCTAAGAGTGTGTATATACCGTGTGAGTGTGTGTGGGGGGTCTAAGAGTGTGTATATACTGTGTGTGTGGGGGGGGTATGCTTATATAGAATGTGTAGTCTAAGTGTGTTTGTGTGTGTCTATACAGTGTGTAGTCTGTGTGCGTGTGTACTTTTCACCTCTCATACCTACATCACCTCTCATACCTACATCGCCTCTTATAACCACATCACCTCTCATACTCACATCACCTCTCATACCTACATCACCTCTCATACCTACATCACCTCTCATACCAACATCACCTCTCATAACCACATCACCTCTCATACTCACATCACCTCTCATACCTACATCACCTCTCATTCTCACATCACCTCTCATACCTACATCACCTCTCATACTCACATCACCTCTCATACCTACATCACCTCTCATACTCACATCACCTCTCATACTCACATCACCTCTCATACTCACATCACCTCTCATACTCACATCACCTCTCATACATCACCTCTCATACATCACCTCTCATACTCACATCACCTCTCATACCTACATCACCTCTCATACCTACATCACCTCTCATTCTCACATCACCTCTCATACCTACATCACCTCTCATACCTACATCACCTCTCATACCACATCACCTCTCATACCCACATCACCTCTCATACCCACATCACCTCTCATACCCACATCACCTCTCATACCCACATCACCTCTCATCACCTCTCATACCCACATCACCTCTCATACCCACATCACCTCTCATACCACATCACCTCTCATACCCACATCACCTCTCATACCAACATCACCTCTCATTCTCACATCACCTCTCATACCTACATCACCTCTCATTCTCACATCACCTCTCATACCTACATCACCTCTCATAACCACATCACCTCTCATACTCACATCACCTCTCATACCTACATCACCTCTCATACCCACATCACCTCTCATACCTACATCACCTCTCATACCCACATCACCTCTCATACCTACATCACCTCTCATACATCACCTCTCATACCTACATCACCTCATAACCACATCACCTCTCATACATCACCTCTCATACTTACATCACCTCTCATACCCACATCACCTCTCATACCTACATCACCTCTCATACCTACATCACCTCTCATACCCACATCACCTCTCATACCAACATCACCTCTCATAACCACATCACCTCTCATACCTACATCACCTCTCATACCCAAATCACCTCTTATACTCACATCACCTCTCTTACCCACATCACCTCTCATTCTCACATCACCTCTCATACATCACCTCTCATACATCACCTCTCATACTCACATCACCTCTCACACCCACATCACCTCTCATACCTACATCACCTCTCATTCTCACATCACCTCTCATACCTACATCACCTCTCATACCCACATCACCTCTCATACTCACATCACCTCTCATACCCACATCACCTCTCATACCTACATCACCTCTCATACCCACATCACCTCTCATACCCACATCACCTCTCATACCTACATCACCTCTCATACCCACATCACCTCTCATACCCACATCACCTCTCATACCTACATCACCTCTCATACCCACATCACCTCTCATACCAACATCACCTCTCATTCTCACATCACCTCTCATACCTACATCACCTCTCATTCTCACATCACCTCTCATACCACATCACCTCTCATAACCACATCACCTCTCATACCTCACATCACCTCTCATACCTACATCACCTCTCATACCCACATCACCTCTCATACCTACATCACCTCTCATACCCACATCACCTCTCATACCCACATCACCTCTCATACATCACCTCTCATACCCACATCACCTCTCATAACCACATCACCTCTCATACTTACATCACCTCTCACCTACATCACCTCTCATACCTACATCACCTCTCATACTCACATCACCTCTCATACCTACATCACCTCTCATACCCACATCACCTCTCATACCAACATCACCTCTCATAACCACATCACCTCTCATACCTACATCACCTCTCATACCCAAATCACCTCTTATACTCACATCACCTCTCTTACCCACATCACCTCTCATTCTCACATCACCTCTCATACCTACATCACCTCCTCATACCAACATCACCTCTCATACCTACATCACCTCTCATACCTACATCACCTCTCATACCTACATCACCTCTCATACCAACATCACCTCTCATACCCACATCACCTCATACCCAAATCACCTCTTATACTCACATCACCTCTCTTACCCACATCACCTCTCATTCTCACATCACCTCTCATACCTACATCACCTCTCATACCCACATCACCTCTCATTCTCACATCACCTCTCATAACCACATCACCTCTCACACCCACATCACCTCTCATTCTCACATCATCTCTTACCCACATCACCTCTCATACCCACATCACCTCTCATACCCACATCACCTCTCATACCCACATCACCTCTCACTCACATCACCTCTCATTCTCACATCACCTCTCATACCTCATCACCTCTCACATCACCTCTCCTACATCACCTCTCATACTCATCACCTCTCATACTCACATCACCTCTCATACACATCACCTCTCATACCTACATCACCTCTCCCACATCACCTCTCATACCCACATCACCTCTCATACTCACATCACCTCTCATTCTCACATCACCTCTCATACCCACATCACCTCTCATAACCACATCACCTCTCATACCTACATCACCTCTCATACCTACATCACCTCTCATTCTCACATCACCTCTCATACCCAAATCACCTCTTATACTCACATCACCTCTCTTACCCACATCACCTCTCATTCTCACATCACCTCTCATACCTACATCACCTCTCATACCACATCACCTCTCATTCTCACATCACCTCTCATAACCACATCACCTCTCACACCCACATCACCTCTCATTCTCACATCATCTCTCATACCCACATCACCTCTCATACCCACATCACCTCTCACCCACATCACCTCTCATACCCACATCACCTCTCATACTCACATCACCTCTCATTCTCACATCACCTCTCATACCTACATCACCTCTCATACCTACATCACCTCTCATACCTACATCACCTCTCATACCACATCACCTCTCATACCACATCACCTCTCATACCACATCACCTCTCACACCCACATCACCTCCTCATACCCACATCACCTCTCATACCACATCACCTCTCATACTCACATCACCTCTCATTCTCACATCACCTCTCATACCTACATCACCTCTCATAACCACATCACCTCTCATACCTACATCACCTCTCATACCTACATCACCTCTCATTCTCACATCACCTCTCATACCAACATCACCTCTCATACCTACATCACCTCTCATACCAACATCACCTCTCATTCTCACATCATCTCTCATACCTACATCACCTCTCATACCTACATCACCTCTCATACCACATCACCTCCTCATAACCACATCACCTCTCATACCCACATCACCTCTCATACCCACATCACCTCATACCCACATCACCTCTCATACCCACATCACCTCTCATACCACATCACCTCTCATACCATCACCTCTCACACCCACATCACCTCTCATACCCACATCACCTCTCATACTCACATCACCTCTCACCTACATCACCTCTCATACCCACATCACCTCTCATACCTACATCACCTCTCATTCTCACATCACCTCTCATTCTCACATCACCTCTCTTACCCACATCACCTCTCATAACCACATCACCTCTCATACCTACATCACCTCTCATACCCAAATCACCTCTCATACTCACATCACCTCTCATACCTACATCACCTCTCATACCCACATCACCTCTCATACCTACATCACCTCTCATTCTCACATCACCTCTCATTCTCACATCACCTCTCTTACCCACATCACCTCTCATAACCACATCACCTCCTCATACCTACATCACCTCTCATACCCAAATCACCTCTCATACTCACATCACCTCTCTTACCCACATCACCTCTCATTCTCACATCACCTCTCATACCCACATCACCTCTCATTCTCACATCATCTCTCTTACCCACATCACCTCTCATACCCACATCACCTCTCATAACCACATCACCTCTCATACCTACATCACCTCTCATAACCACATCACCTCTCATACCTACATCACCTCTCATACCCAAATCACCTCTCATACCCACATCACCTCATAACCACATCACCTCTCATACCTACATCACCTCCTCATACTCACATCACCTCTCATACCTACATCACCTCCTCATACCCACATCACCTCTCATACCACATCACCTCTCATACCAACATCACCTCTCATACCAACATCACCTCTCATACCAACATCACCTCTCATACCTACATCACCTTTCATACCAACATCACCTCTCATACCTACATCACCCCTCATACCCACATCACCTCTCATAACCACATCACCTCTCATACCCACATCACCTCTCATAACCACATCACCCCTCATACCCACATCACCTCTCATACCTACATCACCTCTCATACCACATCACTCTCATAACCACATCACCTCTCATTCTCGCATCACCTCTCATAACTACATCACCTCTCATACTCACATCACCTCTCATACCTACATCACCTCTCATACTCACATCACCTCTCATTCTCACATCACCTCTCATACCTACATCACCTCTCATACCCACATCACCTCTCATACCCACATCACCTCTCATACCCACATCACCTCTCATACCCACATCACCTCTCATACCCACATCACCTCTCATACCCACATCACCTCTCACCCACATCACCTCTCATACCCACATCACCTCTCATACCACATCACCTCTCATACCCACATCACCTCTCTCATACCTACATCACCTCTCATACCCACATCACCTCTCATACCATCACCTCTCATACCTCACATCACCTCTCATACCCACATCACCTCTCATACCTACATCACCTCTCATACCCACATCACCTCTCATACCTACATCACCTCTCATACCTACATCACCTCTCATACCTACATCACCTCTCATACCCACATCACCTCTCATACCACATCACCTCTCATACATCACCTCTCATACCCACATCACCTCTCATAACCACATCACCTCATAACCACATCACCTCTCATACCTACATTACCTCTCATACCCACATTACCTCTCATACCCACATCACCTCTCATACCTACATCACCTCTCATACCCACATCACCTCTCATACCTACATCACCTCTCTCATACCCACATCACCTCTCATACCTACATCACCTCTCATACCTACATCACCTCTCATAACCACATCACCTCTCATACTCACATCACCTCTCACCTACATCACCTCTCATACCTACATCACCTCTCATACTCACATCACCTCTCATACCTACATCACCTCATACTCACATCACCTCTCATACCTACATCACCTCTCACATCACCTCTCATTCTCACATCACTCTCATACCTACATCACCTCTCATACTCACATCACCTCATACCCACATCACCTCTCATACCAACATCACCTCTCATACTCACATCACCTCTCTCATACCTACATCACCTCTCATTCTCACATCACCTCTCATACCCACATCACCTCTCATTCTCACATCACCTCTTATACCCACATCACCTCTCATTCTCATCATCTCTCTTACCCACATCACCTCTCATACCTACATCACCTCTCATACCTACATCACCTCTCATACCCAAATCACCTCTCATACCCACATCACCTCTCATTCTCACATCACCTCTCATAACCACATCACCTCTTATACCCACATCACCTCTCATTCTCACATCATCTCTTACCCACATCACCTCTCATACCTACATCACCTCTCATACCTACATCACCTCTCATACCCAAATCACCTCTCATACCCACATCACCTCTCATTCTCACATCACCTCTCATAACCACATCACCTCTCATACCTACATCACCTCTCATTCTCACATCACCTCTCATAACTACATCACCTCTCATACCTACATCACCTCTCATTCTCACATCACCTCTCATAACTACATCACCTCTCATACCTACATCACCTCTCATTCTCACATCACCTCTCATTCTCACATCACCTCTCATAACCACATCACCTCTCATACCCACATCACCTCTCATTCTCACATCACCTCTCATAACCACATCACCTCTCATACCTACATCACCTCTCATTCTCACATCACCTCCTCATACCTACATCACCTCTCATACCTACATCACCTCTCATTCTCACATCACCTCTCATAACCACATCACCTCTCATACCTACATCACCTCTCATACTCACATCACCTCTCATTCTCACATCACATCTCATACCTACATCACCTCATACCACATCACCTCTCATACTCACATCACCTCTCATACTCACATCACCTCTCATACCACATCACCTCTCATACCACATCACCTCTCATACCCACATCACCTCTCATTCTCACATCACCTCTCATACCCACATCACCTCTCATACCTACATCACCTCTCATACCTACATCACCTCTCATTCTCACATCACCTCTCATACCTACATCACCTCTCATACCTACATCACCTCTCATTCTCACATCACCTCTCATACCTACATCACCTCTCATACCTACATCACCTCTCATACCTACATCACCTCTCATTCTCACATCACCTCTCATACCCACATCACCTCTCATTCTCACATCACCTCTCTTACCCACATCACCTCATACCCACATCACCTCTCATAACCACATCACCTCTCATACCTACATCACCTCTCATACCCAAATCACCTCTCAAACCCACATCACCTCTCATACCAACATCACCTCTCATTCTCACATCACCTCTCATACCCATCACCTCTCATACCTATATCACCTCTCATACCCACATCACCTCTCATACCTACATCACCTCTCATTCTCACATCACCTCTCATACCTACATCACCTCTTACATCCCCTCTCATACCTACATCACCTCTCATACCTACATCACCTCTCATTCTCACATCACCTCTCATACCTACATCACCTCTCATACCTACATCACCTCTCATTCTCACATCACCTCTCATACCTACATCACCTCTCATACCTACATCACCTCTCATACCCACATCACCTCTCATACCTACATCACCTCTCATTCTCACATCACCTCTCATACCCACATCACCTCATTCTCACATCATCTCTTACCCACATCACCTCTCATACCCACATCACCTCTCATAACCACATCACCTCTCATACCTACATCACCTCTCATACCCAAATCACCTCTCATACCCACATCACCTCTCATACCAACATCACCTCTCATTCTCACATCACCTCATACTCACATCACCTCTCATACCCACATCACCTCTCATACCTACATCACCTCTCATACTCACATCACCTCTCATTCTCACATCACCTCTCATACCTACATCACCTCTCATACCCACATCACCTCTCATAACCACATCACATCTCATACCCACATCACCTCTCATACCTACATCACCTCTCATACCCACATCACCTCTCATTCTCACATCACCTCTCATAACCACATCACCTCTCATACCTACATCACCTCTCATACCTACATCACCTCTCATTCTCACATCACCTCTCATACCCACATCACCTCTCATACCTACATCACCTCTCATACCAACATCACCTCTCATACCTACATCACCTCTCATACCAACATTACCTCTCATACCTACATCACCTCTCATACCCACATCACCTCTCATTCTCACATCACCTCTCTTACCCACATCACCTCTCATACCCACATCACCTCTCATAACCACATCACCTCTCTCATACCCACATCACCTCTCATACCTACATCACCTCTCATACTCACATCACCTCTCATAACCACATCACCTCTCATACCCACATCACCTCTCATAACCACATCACCTCTCATACCCACATCACCTCTCATTCTCACATCACATCTCATACCTACATCACCTCTCATTCTCACATCACATCTCATACCTACATCACCTCTCAAACCCACATCACCTCTCATACCTACATCACTCTCATACCTACATCACCTCTCATACCTACATCACCTCTCATACCTACATCACCTCTCATACCCAAATCACCTCTCATAACCACATCACCTCTCATACCTACATCACCTCTCATACCCACATCACCTCTCATAACCACATCACCTCTCATTCTCACATCACATCTCATACCTACATCACCTCTCATACCTACATCACCTCTCATACCAACATCACCTCTCATACCTACATCACCTCTCATACCCACATCACCTCTCATACCCACATCACCTCTCATACCACATCACCTCTCATTCTCACATCACCTCTCATACCTACATCACCTCTCTCATACCCACATCACCTCTCATACCTACATCACCTCTCTTTCACATCACCTCTCATACCTACATCACCTCTCATACTCACATCACCTCTCATACCTACATCACCTCTCTTTCTCACATCACCTCTCATACTCACATCACCTTTCATACCAACATCACCTCTCATACTCACATCACCTCTCATACCTACATCACCTCTTATTCTCACATCACATCTCATACCCACATCACCTCTCATACCTACATCACCTCTCATTCTCACATCACCTCTCATCCCCACATCACCTCATTCTCACATCACATCTCATACCTACATCACCTCTCATACCCACATCACCTCTCATTCTCACATCACCTCTCATACCTACATCACCTCTTATACCTACATCACCTCTCATACCTACATCACCTCTCATACCCACATCACATCTCATACCTACATCACCTCTCATACCTACATCACCTCATACCAACATCACCTCTCATACCTACATCACCTCTCATACCACATCACCTCTCATCCCCACATCACCTCTTATTCTCACATCACATCTCATACCTACATCACCTCTCATACCTACATCACCTCTCATTCTCACATCACCTCTCACCTACATCACCTCTTATACCTACATCACCTCTCATACCCACATCACCTCTCATACCCACATCACCTCTCATACCCACATCACCTCTCATAACCACATCACCTCTCATACCCACATCACCTCTCATACCTACATCACCTCTCATTCTCACATCACCTCTCATACCTACATCACCTCTTATACCTACATCACCTCTCATACCTACATCACCTCTCATAACTACATCACCTCTCATACTCACATCACCTCTCATTCTCACATCACCTCTCATACTCACATCACCTCTCATACCTACATCACCTCTCATACCCAAATCACCTCTCATACCCACATCACCTCTCATACCAACATCACCTCTCATTCTCACATCACCTCTCATACTCACATCACCTCATACCTACATCACCTCTCATACCTACATCACCTCTCATACTCACATCACCTCTCATTCTCACATCACCTCTCATACCACATCACCTCTCATACCCACATCACCTCTCATAACCACATCACATCTCATACCTACATCACCTCTCATACCTACATCACCTCTCATACCCACATCACCTCTCATTCTCACATCACCTCTCATAACCACATCACCTCTCATACTCACATCACATCTCATACCTACATCACCTCTCATACCTACATCACCTCTCATTCTCACATCACCTCTCATACCTACATCACCTCTTATACCTACATCACCTCTCATACCTACATCACCTCTCATACCCACATCACCTCTCATACCCACATCACCTCTCATAACCACATCACCTCTCATACCCACATCACCTCTCATACCCACATCACCTCTCATTCTCACATCACCTCTCATACCTACATCACCTCTTATACCTACATCACCTCTCATACCTACATCACCTCTCATAACTACATCACCTCTCATACTCACATCACCTCTCATTCTCACATCACCTCTCATACTCACATCACCTCTCATACCTACATCACCTCTCATACCCAAATCACCTCTCATACCCACATCACCTCTCATACCAACATCACCTCTCATTCTCATCACCTCTCATACCACATCACCTCTCACCTACATCACCTCTCATACCTACATCACCTCTCATACTCACATCACCTCTCATTCTCACATCACCTCTCACCTACATCACCTCTCATACCCACATCACCTCTCTCATACCCACATCACATCTCATACCACATCACCTCTCATACCTACATCACCTCTCATACCCACATCACCTCTCATTCTCACATCACCTCTCATAACCACATCACCTCTCATACCTACATCACCTCTCATACCTACATCACCTCATTCTCACATCACCTCTCATTCTCACATCACCTCTCATACCTACATCACCTCTCATACCAACATCACCTCTTACCCACATCACCTCTCATACCAACATCACCTCTCACATCACCTCATACATCACCTCTCATTCTCACATCACCTCTCATTCTCACATCACCTCTCTTACCCACATCACCTCTCATACCCACATCACCTCTCATACCCACATCACCTCTCATACCCACATCACCTCTCATTCTCACATCACCTCTCTTACCCACATCACCTCTCATACCCACTCCACCTCTCATACCCACATCACCTCTCATACCCACATCACCTCTCATTCTCACATCACCTCTCTTACCCACATCACCTCTCATACCCACATCACCTCTCATAACCACATCACCTCTCATCACCTCTCATACATCACCTCTCATACCTACATCACCTCTCATACTCACATCACCTCTCATACCTACATCACCTCTCAAACCCACATCACCTCTCATAACCACATCACCTCTCATACCCACATCACCTCTCATTCTCACATCACATCTCATACCTACATCACCTCATAACCACATCACCTCTCATACCTACATCACCGCTCATACCTACATCACCTCTCATACCCACATCACCTCTCATACCTACATCACCTCTCATACTCACATCACCTCTCATCCCCACATCACCTCTTATTCTCACATCACATCTCATACCTACATCACCTCTCATACCTACATCACCTCTCATTCTCACATCACCTCTCATACCTACATCACCTCTTATACCTACATCACCTCTCATACCTACATCACCTCTCATACCCACATCACCTCTCATTCTCACATCACCTCTCATACTCACATCACCTCTCATACCCACATCACCTCTTATACCTACATCACCTCATACCCACATCACCTCTCATTCTCACATCACCTCTCATACCTACATCACCTCTTATACCTACATCACCTCTCATACCTACATCACCTCTCATACCCACATCACCTCTCATACCCACATCACCTCTCATTCTCACATCACCTCTCATACTCACATCACCTCTCATACCTACATCACCTCTTATACCCACATCACCTCTCATACCTACATCACCTCTCATTCTCACATCACCTCTCATACCTACATCACCTCTTATACCTACATCACCTCTCATACCTACATCACCTCTCATACCACATCACCTCTCATTCTCACATCACCTCTCATACCCACATCACTTCTCATACCTACATCACCTCTCATTCTCACATCACCTCTCATACCTACATCACCTCTTATACCTACATCACCTCTCATACCTACATCACCTCTCATACCCACATCACCTCTCATACCCACATCACCTCTCATAACTACATCACCTCATACTCACATCACCTCTCATACCTACATCACCTCTTATACCTACATCACCTCTCATACCTACATCACCTCTCATTCTCACATCACCTCTCATACATCACCTCTCATACCTACATCACCTCTCATACCACATCACCTCTCATACCCACATCACCTCTCATTCTCACATCACCTCTCATACCCACATCACTTCTCATACCTACATCACCTCTCATTCTCACATCACCTCTCATACCTACATCACCTCTTATACCTACATCACCTCTCATACCTACATCACCTCTCATACCCACATCACCTCTCATACCCACATCACCTCTCATAACTACATCACCTCTCATACTCACATCACCTCTCATACCTACATCACCTCTCATTCTCACATCACCTCTCATACCTACATCACCTCTCATACCTACATCACCTCTCATACCCACATCACCTCTCATACCTACATCACCTCTCATTCTCACATCACCTCTCACCCACATCACCTCTCATACCCATCACCTCTCATACCTACATCACCTCTCATAACCACATCACCTTTTATACTTACATTACCTCTCATTCTCACATCACCTCTCATACCAACATCACCTCTTATACCCAAATCACCTCTTATACCCAAATCACCTCTCATACCTACATCACCTCTCATTCTCACATCACCAACATTGATTGGATCTTGTACTTAACCCTGAACTGTCTTTCGTACTAAACTCCAATCATCTGTTGTAGATGTTTTTTTAACCTCGCTTCAACTTTAAATGAAATATTTATAGATGTATATAAATGAATATATTTTGAGGCTGAGGTCAGGGAATGTCTATAGCATGAGTCACTGTGGGTTAAAAACAGAGTGTGGTGGAGCGGAACTGAGTCACTGAGCTGTTCAGAGGTCGGCACTATTTATAGGGGAAAAGATAGACCAGATAGAAAAGGAGAGGAGAACAAGAGGAAAGATGAGGGCCTGAAGAACGACAGAGGAGAGGTTTACTGATCCTGCTGGAAAGAAAATGACCTCACTTCCTATTGGGAATGAACTCACTTGTTCTTCTTGTTCAATAGGGTTCCATTAGGATCCAACAGGAAAAAAAAAGCTATTTGCATAAAATTGTTTCAATGGTTCCTATTAGAGGGTGGAGATGTGGGGTGTGGTCAAGTACTGGTTTGTGAATGGAGGGTGGAGATGGGGTGTGGTCAAGCACTGGTTTGTAAATGGAGGGTGGAGATGGGGTGTGGTCAAGCACTTGTTTGTGAATGGAGGGTGGAGATGGGGTGTGGTCAAGTACTTGTTTGTGAATGGATGGTGGAGATGGGGCGTGGTCAAGCACTTGTTTGTGAATGGAGGGTGGATGTGGGGCGTGGTCAAGCACTCGTTTGTGAACGGAGGGTGGATGTGGGGCGTGGTCAAGCACTTGATTGTGAATGGAGGGTGGATGCGGGGCGTGGTCAAGCACTTGTTTGTGAATGGAGGGTGGAGATGGGGTGTAGTCAAGTACTGGTTTGTGAATGGAGGGTGGAGCCAGGAAAGGAGAGCCACCATTAGAAAAGAGAGAAAGCCATGTTGTGTGTGTGTGTGTGTGTGTGTGTGTGTGTGAGAATTAGTAATAAACGTTGGGATGTCATCAGTATCTATGGTTTCTGCATGATGTGGAAATGTCTCCTGTGATATCTGAAACCTAAACAGACAGCCTGGATTAGAAACACAACTCAGTTGAAATGGAAGAAGGAAACCATTAGAGCACTTAACCATCCATCACTCCATCATTCCATCACTTCCTGTGGTAACTTTTCATTACAGCTGTTCTCATGAGACAAGAGGAATCTGCTGCACGGGGAGGAAACGAGTGTTCACTCAGGAGGCCGTAATAACCAACATGAGTGTGGTGTTTCATCTCTGTGGTTCAGCAGCACAGTTACATAATCATACTGAATCTGGAAGCACTTAAATCAGTTCCTCACACACACACACACACACACACACACACACACACACACAAACACACATTACCGAAAACACAATGTTTGTTCAGTCTCAATCTGTTGAAGGTCCTAGCTGTCTCAAAAGGGCAATAAACTTCCTGGAATTAAAGTTTTGGTTTCCTCAGAAGCAGCTGAAAGACCCTGATATCTCCCAGGTAGCGCTTCACGTCTTATTGTGGTGTTTAATATTGTAATGACATCATCACATTTGGAGCAGACGAGCAGACAAATGCGCAGATGTAAGTATGGGTGGAGTCAACATGAGGGATGTTTTTCAAATGGGTGGAGTCAATATTAGGAATGTTTTTCCCTAATGACTGGGTCAATATTAGGGAATATGGGTGGCATCAACAGTATAAGAAGAGTTAATATGGGTGGTGCTTACAAATAAGAGAAGGTAATATGAGTGGAGTCAGAATGGGTGGAGTCTTTAAGAATGGTGTTTAAAAATAGACAAAGTTTTCATAAATCAATATGGGCAAAGACAAAATAGGAGAAATCATCATGTGCGGATGTAAAAATGGGCGAAGTTAAAAATCAACAGTCATATACACTCACCGGCCACTTTATTAGGTAAACCTACTAGTACCGGGTTGGGCCCCCTTTTGCTTTGAGAACTGCCTTAATCCTTCATGGCATAGATTCAACAAGGTACTGGAAACATTCCTCAGAGATGTTGGTCCATATTGACATGACAGCATCACGCAGTTGCAGATTGTCGGCTGCACATCCATGATGCAAATCTCTCGTTCCACCACATCCCAAAGGTGCTCTATTGGTAATAATGGGCCCAAAGTGTGCCAAGAAAATATCCCCCACACCGTTACACCACCACCACCAGCCTGAACCGTTGATACAAGGCAGGATGGATCCATGCTTTCATGTTGTTGACGCCAAATTCTGACCCTACCATCCGAATGTCACAGCAGAAATCGAGACTCATCAGATCAGGCAACGTTTTTCCAATTTTCTATTGTCCAATTTTGGTGAGCCTGTGCGAATTGTAGCCTCAGTTTCCTGTTCTTAGCTGTCAGGAGTGGCACCCAGTGTGGTCTTCTGCTGCTGTAGCCCATCCGCCTCAAGGTTCGACGTGTTGTGCTTTCAGAGATGCTCTTCTGCATACCTTAGTTGTAACGAGTGGTTATTTGAGTTACTGTTGCCTTTTTATCAGCTCGAACCGGTCTGGCCATTCTGCTCTGACCTCTGGCATCAACAAGGCATTTGCTCCCACAGAACTGCCTCACTGGATATTTTCTCTTTTTTGGACCATTCTCTGTAAACCCTAGAGATGGATGTGCATGAAATGTCTACATGCCTAAATGCACTGAGTTGCTTTCATGTGATTGGCTGATTAGAAATTAGTGTTAACAAGCAGTTGGACAGGTGTACCTAATAAAGTGGCCGGTGAGTGTATGTATGAGGTGGTATCGGAGATTTGGAGACTCGCTCTGTTTACAAGAAAGTAATTTATTTAAAAAAGTCCCCTTGTACAGCAATACAGTGCCTTCCACTGTTTTTCTGGAACATGTCCTGGAAACCTTCATTTCGAAGCGTGTCAAGCACTTTCCGCTATTTACACCGGATCTCCACAACAGTGTCAAAGCGTTGAGCTGGATCTTCATCTTCGGGAAGAAGGCGAAGTCCACAGGAGCCGAATCTGGCGAGTGGGGTGGGTGTGGAAGTAAGATCATGTGGATTGTTCTCTGATGATCATGTACAAGTTGCCGAACAGTTTTGACATTTTCAGGGTTTGAGCTTGTTGAAGGTCTTCCTGACCACATCACAGACGGGAAAACGCACGTGGGTCAGAACATCACCAGTTACAGAATTAATCTCCAGACTTTTTCATACCACCTAATATAGTCATGGGCGTGGTCAAAAATACAATGGAACCACAGGTGTCAGAATTAGTGTGTTATTATAAAGCGAAACATGTGGAACTACTTCAGAGTTCATACTAGAGATTTATGGAAGACTTTTTTTGGAATATCGTTTGTGATCGTTTTCTAAAGTCCTGCAGGAAAACATGAGAGAGATGTCTTCATTTCCAGATGAATGATGTAACAGTAAGAGGAAGCATTAGCAATCCAAAACATCCCTCACACTTTCTGTGGTGTTGTCCCCGTAACCCCCCATAATTACCCCTATGAGTTTGATAAACTTGCATTAAACAAACATTCTCCACTCTGAGCTGGATGTTGTGTAAGAACCCATTGAAGACTCCCAAATATGGAAAAAATCATATTAGAAAAATGCTAAAGCTATTACAACGAAATTGCATGCAAAATAATTACAAAATAATCCAAAAACAAAGACAAAAAAAAGGTATATGAAAATAGAGCATCATATTATTACTTTTAAAGTTTTGAGTTTTTAATTTATGAATTAATAAAAAAAAAAAAAACCCTCTAAAGCCGAGCTCCATCATTTTTGGTTCATTTATTAAAAGATTAAACAGAACACTTTTTTTTTTGCAACAGTTTGTAAATTAAATATGGAAAATTTCTTAAATGTTTTAAATCTAATTAATTTATAAATCTTTATTATTAAATTATTTAAATCCCCAATATTAAAGTGCACAACAATTAACCGCCCATGTTAATCATCCAGTGTTGCCGGTGGAAAGAAATGGAAGCAGGCAGAGTCTGTAAAAGTGTTTTATTGATGACTAGCATGTGTTTATTAGCACACTTTAGCCTACACAGTGCAACACCATATAAGGCTCTGTATATGCAGAAGGTGGGAAGGAGGGCGGGGCTTTGTAAAAGGAACTCATTCTGATTGGCTGCGCAGTTCGACACTGAGGTCCTGGATCTCGCTGATGAGCCGCTCCAGGTGTGCTACTTCGCTTTGGAGCTCGGGGTGAAGTTCTCCGCTCGTAACATCGGTGTAGATTTGCTGTGGAGGCCAAACAGCAGCTTTAACTTTTTACCCAAAAATACAGTGGATATAAAAGTGTACACTTTATAAAACTGCAAGTTTTTAAAATTTAAAGACAGAAATAACAAATGTCAGACTTGTTCCATCTTTAATTTAATGATGGAAAAATGAAAAGCTCCAAATACCAAGATATTTTTGGCACAAAACCTTCTGCGCTCTGTCACAGCGCTGAGAAGGAATGAAGAGGAATTTCACATTTCAACATCACAATGACAAAGTGCTGGAATGGTCCAACCAGAGTCCAGTTCTCAATCACATCCAAAACCTCACAATCTAAAGGAACTTTATTCTAAAGAAGAGTGGAACAAAAAGTCCAAAGTCTAAACGTGTGAAGTTTATAGACGTTTTCACAAAAGCTAGCAGCTGAAATAAAGACCAGGAGCTTCAGGAAGGATTAGATGCGAGGGTTTACTTACTTAAACACACAGTCTTGTAAGTGCTTATTTAAAATCTCCCCAATTATTAAATATTTCTTTTCTTCTGGATTTGTTGGAATTTCACACTAAAGATGGAATACATCTGATTTTTATTCTTATATTTTAGAAACCTGCAGTTTAATGAGTGTGTTGACTTTTAGATATTTATATAAAACACACCATCAAAGTTTCTACATGAAATTTCACTGGTTTCAGTGTAAAATCTTAAAAACTAACGCAAGCCAAAGAAAAGTACAGAAAATGTGCCCAGTGAATAATGCTAATCAGGACACAAACGCTAGCATGGCATAGGAAAGCATGCTTAGTGAGGGAGTAAAGGTAAAGAGAGATGATTGAGTGATGAAAAGAGATGTGTTACTGACTTTAGCTTTAGCCGCTAAGCTCTTCAGACTGAGCCGAGCTGAGGAGAGCAACTGCAGAGCCTCCTGAGGATTTGACTTCTCCCTGCTACAGTGGAGAGACGCTGAGAGAGTGAGAGAGAGAGAGAGAGAGAGAGAGAGAGATGAAGGTCAACATTAAACATCAGAGATAATGAGAGCTTCTATTGGTTAAAGGGATCAGGGTTCATTAATTCTGCTAGTGCGTGTGTGTGTGTGTGTGTGTGAGTGTGCACGTGTGAGAGTGTGTGTGTAAGTGTGAGCGTGTGTGTGTGCGCGCGCGTGTGTGAGAGAAAAACTAGGATGGCATTGTTTGACTAAATGTGTAATCTTTCTCTTTTACACAATCACACACACACACACACACACACACACACACACACACACACACACACACACGAAGGTGAGGATGGATGAGGATTGAACGGCTGAGCTGAGAGCTTGAACTTTCTACACCGTGGTGTTTATCCCCATGTTCATTATAAACAGAACTTGTAGGGGGCGGAGTCTCCCGCAGCGACTGCAAGCCGAAACGACTGGTCTGCAGATTTAAACGTCTGTCTCACGGTGCTCCATGCTGGAGAAGAGGCTCGAGGCAGTTGGGTTTCAACAACATTAAAAATACACTGTACAGGTGATCACTTCCAGGTAACGCAGGGATCAGGTTATTACACTGAGGACACACACCAGGTCATCACATGATGATGTTCTACACACACCATGTCAGCATTGTGTTTCTCTATAGTGTGTAGCAGGGAGAATCTATCCAATCAGATTTCAGTCGTTTCATCACCTGCTATCAGGGTCAAAGGAACCTGTGTTGATCCTTCACTATTAGCAGTGTGAAGTACAAGCTGTTAATTAATCAGATTGTGAGATGGTGACACCGGCGCCCTCTAGCAGGCGTACAATAACCTCGGCATTCTCACATCCTTTGATTGGACGGTGAGAAAGTAAAACTGCACAATTTCACATAGTGGATTTAATCACTGTATTTTATTCCACGACTGACAGAGAATCAGAAACTGATTGGGAACTTTTCTGTAAAAGCGCTACATCGTGAGGAAAAGTCACCGAAACAGTTCAAAAGAGTTCATTAAGCTTTTTCATGAACTGTTAATACTTGTGTTTTTCTGTCCTGTAGAATTTGCACAAAAACATCTTCATTTACCTTCAATTTTAATTTCCAGTAAAAACAGTAATGCAAGAGAAAGAAATGCATCCCTGACGTGTGTGTGTGTGTGTGTGTGTGTGTGTGTGTGTGTGTGTGTGTGTGTGTGTGTAATGAGGTGAATATCGTGCTTTTGCTGGAGATGATGTATATGTGTGTGTGTGTGTGTGTGTGTGTGTGTGTTTCTGCTGGAGATGATGTATGTGGAGGTGTGTGTGTGTGTGTGTGTGTGTGTGTGTGTGTGTGTGTGTCTTTCTGCTGGAGATGATGTGGAGGTGTGTGTGTGTGTGTGTTTCTGCTGGAGATGATGTATGTGGAGGTGCAGTTGTGGCTCCAGTGAAAGGAGACGTGTTGAATTGTGATCATTGTGTTTGTTGCTTTAGTGATGATGTTGATTGTGACTGGATGAGATCCTGTGTGTGATGCAGCTCTGATCTACTGCACTTCTCTATTATACTGATACTTTCTGTAACAGTGGCGTCATAATGATGGGATTAAGAGGTGGACTGGTTCAGGTAGAACATCTCTGAAGGTCTATGAGTGAAATAAATGATCTGATACAGTATACAGTAGACATGAAACTGATAATTACACAAGAAATGCAGTGTGTAACTATACAATGGATGCAGATCAGGTAACTATAAACGAGATGCAGATTGGGTAACTACAGGGTAGATTACAGTAATTACAGACTGAGACACACACACACACACACACACACACACACACACACACACACACACACACACACACAGTCTCTTCAAGCTGTGGCCAACAGGAAAGGTCAAAGTGATGTGATTCATTGCAATGCCGACCCCCCCCCACCCCACCCCACCCCCCCCCCACCACACACACACACACACACACACACAGACACCCAGAAATAGACAGATATATATAGTACAACATATAGTGTGTAATAAAGCAGCTACACAGTAATGTGCACACATAAAAAACACACAATGTTCAACACACAAAAACACACTGATGCATGCACACACACACACACTGACAGACACACACACACACACATTATCTCATATCAGCTCCTTTATAAATCACTAAGATCAGCAGTAAACCCCTGAAGGAAGAAAGGTAGGTGTGTGTGTGTGTGTGTGTGTGTGTGTGTGTGTGTGTGTGTGTGTGTGTGTGTGTTATTAATTGTCAATGATGGCAAGAGAGCTCAGTTTCAATTCCAAGTCTACAGGGTGAGTTTATAGCTGCTATAACACAGATACTTCAGGAACAAACACAAAGTGCAACTAAAAATGGATAAAAATCATATGAATCAATAACTTTTTGTAAATGCTGAACATCATAAAGAGGATGATGATAATTATAATGAGGATGAAAATGATTGTAAAGATGTTGGTAATGATGATGAAGATGAGGATGATGATGGTAATGATGATAAAGATGAGGATGATGATGGTAATGATGATGAAGATGAGGATGATGATGGTAATGATGATAAAGATGAGGATGATGATGGTAATGATGATGAAGATGAGGATGATGATGGTAATGATGATGAAGATGAGGATGATGATGGTAATGATGATGAAGATGAGGATGATGGTAATGATGATGAAGATGAGGATGATGATGGTAATGATGATAAAGATGAGGATGATGGTTTTGATGATAAGGATGAGGATAATAAGGATGATGAAGATAAGAAGAGTTTGATATAATAGTATATGAAATATAAAATGACGTTTAAATTAGCTGTAATTTGAATATGTAAATAAGTTACAGTGTGGGTGTGGTCTCACCAGTGGACATGTCTACAGCTCCCTTTATTACGTCTTTAAAGCTGCTTGTGTCTTTTTCCCAGCCGGATCTCTGCGTCTCACAGCGATGGGCTTTAGACAGAAAGTGTAGGGCCTATACACACACACACACACACACACACACACAATTTAATATGGACTAATAATAAGTAAGGAACTCTTCATTAAGACAGGACAGCTCATCCAGCTCCACCTTCTCGTTGTCCTCTTTGCTGTCGCTACGGCCGTTGCCATAGAGACGGGCGTACTGCTTCCATATTTGGGCATCTGTGCTGCAGCTGGCAGAGACTCGGCCGAACAGCTCCTGCAGCTTTGCTCTGTGATTGGACGCCCGGTCGCCACGGAGATCAGGGAGATCGTCAACCACCGCCCTGACAAGAATCTCCAGAACCTGCAGGAGAAGAAACTGTAGGTTAAGCTCCATGAAGGAGGCATGGCCTCTGTCCATCTCGGTGAAGGAGGCGTGGCCTTTGTGTCTGTCTCGGTGAAGGAGGCGTGGCCTTTGTGTCTGTCTCGGTGAAGGAGGCGTGGTCTGTGTCTATCTTAGTTAGGCAGGTGTGGCCTTTGCGTCTATCTCGTTAAAGGAGGCATGGCCTCTGTTTCCATAATCTTTCTGAAGGAGGCATGGTCTTTATCTATCTTAGTAAAGGAGGCGTGGCATCTGTGTCTGTCTCGGTAAAGGAGGTGCAGCCTTTGTTTCTTAATCTTAGTAAAGGAGGCGTGGTCTGTCATCTTAGTAAAAGAGGCGTGGTCAGTGTCTATCTTAGTAAAGGAGGTGTGTCCTCTGGTTCTTAAACTTATTAATGGATGTGTGGCTTCTGCATCTGTATTACGAAAGGAGGTGTGGCCAATATCATAGTCTTATTGAAGGAGGCATGGCCTCTGTATCTTACTCTCAGTAAAGAAGGTGTGGCCAGTGTCTGCCATAATTAAGGAGGTGTGGCCTTTTCACCTATCAATCTCATGTAAGGAGGAGTGGCTTATTTGTGTCAGTCCCTGAAATGTAATGAGCTCTGTATCTGTCAATCCCAGTGAGAAGGCGTGTCTGCTGTAACTGTCTTTCCCTGTGAAGTGGGCGTGGCTTCTGTATCCTGGGTAACTGGAAACCTCACCCACTAGTCCCCAAACTGCCATATCCCATTCACTTCCTGCTCTTTAGAGCATCAATAACATTTTCTTCTGATTTAATGGTATTAAATCTGTTGTATTTCCTCCTTCAGCACACACGGGGTGGAAAATGAGAAACAGGCAATAAAGCGGGGGTGATGTCAGAAAGACGTAAAAATGAAAACTGATGAAACGAGCGGCTCGTAGCCGACAGCAGCTGGTGTGAGAACTGGTCCAAGAAATTGTTTGTGTTTTTGTTCGTTATCTCGTGTTAATTGCAGCTGAGACACACACTAACGAGTTCTCAGACTTTTTCTTTTTTTTTATTCTTACAGCTGATGACTGTGTGTGTGTGTGTGTGTGTGTGTGTGTGTGTTCTCACAAATAATTCATACTCAATAAACAACAAAGTAGTAAAAATAAAAGCATTTAATTGAGTATTACAAAATTACAGAAAGTACACAGTGAGTCTGTGTCCTGTCTCACCTCCACGTCCTTGTACTTGTCCTTCAGGTCCAGGAGACGATGATACGCTCGAATGGCTTCAGCAAACTCGCCCACATCCATACACACAACGATGAAGTTCTCCCAGATCTGCCAGCGCTCATAGTTACACTTCAGAGCCTCCTGCAGCGTGCGGAAAGCCTTCTCTCTACCAGAGCACCACACACCAACACATCACACACTCGCTCTTCTAAATACTCCTCTATCTGTCTATCCATCCAACAACTCATCCATCCATCAACACATCCATCCATCAACTCATCCATCCATCAACTCATCCATCCATCCATCCATCAACTCATCCATCCATCAACTCATCCATCCAACAACTCATCCATCCATCAACTCATCCATCCAACAACTCATCCATCCAACAACTCATCCATCCATCAACTCATCCATCCAACAACTCATCCATCCAACAACTCATCCATCCATCAACTCATCCACCCATCCATCCATCCACTCATCCATCCATCAACTCATCCATCCATCAACTCATCCATCCATCAACTCATCATCCATCAACTCATTCATCCATCAACTTATCCATCCATCCATCCATCCAACAACTCATCCATCCAACAACTCATCCATCCATCCACTCATCCATCCATCAACTCATCCATCCATCCATCCATCAACTCATCCATCCATCCATCCATCAACTCATCCATCCATCCATCAACTCATCATCCATCCATCCATCCATCCATCAACTCATCCATCCATCCATCCATCAACTCATCCATCCAACAACTCATCCATCCATCAACTCATCCATCCAACAACTCATCCATCCAACAACTCATCCATCCATCAACTCATCCATCATCAACTCATCATCCATCAACTCATCCATCCAACAACTCATCCATCCATCAACTCATCCATCCAACAACTCATCCATCCATCCATCCACTCATCCATCCATCCACTCATCCATCCATCCATCAACTCATCCATCCAACAACTCATCCATCCATCAACTCATTCATCCATCAACTTATCCATCCATCCATCCATCCAACAACTCATCCATCCATCCACTCATCCATCCATCCACTCATCCATCCATCAACTCATCCATCCATCAACTCATCCATCCATCAACTCATCCATCCATCAACTCATCCATCCATCAACTCATTCATCCATCAACTTATCCATCCATCCATCCATCCAACAACTCATCCATCCAACAACTCATCCATCCATCCACTCATCCATCCATCAACTCATCCGTCCATCAACTCATCCATCCATCAACTCATCCATCCATCCATCCATCAACTCATCCATCCATCCATCAACTCATCCACCCATCCATCCATCCATCAACTCATCCATCCATCCATCCATCAACTCATCCATCCAACAACTCATCCATCCATCAACTCATCCATCATCAACTCATCCATCCAACAACTCATCCATCCATCAACTCATCCATCCATCAACTCATCCATCCAACAACTCATCCATCCAACAACTCATCCATCCATCAACTCATCCATCCAACAACTCATCCATCCATCCATCCACTCATCCATCCATCCACTCATCCATCCATCAACTCATCCATCCAACAACTCATCCATCCATCAACTCATTCATCCATCAACTTATCCATCCATCCATCCATCCAACAACTCATCCATCATCCATCAACTCATCCATCCATCAACTCATTCATCCATCAACTTATCCATCCATCCATCCATCCAACAACTCATCCATCCAACAACTCATCCATCCATCCACTCATCCATCCATCAACTCATCCATCCATCCATCCATCAACTCATCCATCCATCCATCCATCAACTCATCCATCCATCCATCCATCAACTCATCCATCCATCCATCAACTCATCCATCCATCCATCAACTCATCCACCCATCCATCCATCAACTCATCCATCCATTCACCCACCCAACAACTCATCCATCCAACTCATCCATCCATCCATCCATTTATCCATCAACTCATCCAGCCATCCATTCACCCACCCAACAACTCATTCATCCATCCATTTATCCAACAACTCATCCATCCATCCATCCATCCATCAACTCATCCATCAACTCATCCATCAACTCATCCATCAACTCATCCATCAACTTATCCATCAACTTATCCATCAACTCATCCATCCATCCATCCACCCCTCAACCCTTTAATCCATCCATCATATATCATATGACTTGTTTAGCCCTCAGCCCTGTGCACTTACTTCTTCCTCAGTTTGATGTAGGCAGTAGAGAGGTTGTTCCAGGCCTCAGAGTTCTGTATTTATAAGAAAGAGAAGTGAACTTACTCTCTCTCCCTCACTCTGTAAATGTAAGCAGAAGGGAAAGAAGGTCGTGACCTTTAGAGCTGTGTCATGTGACTTACATCAGGCTCCAGTCCCACACATCTCTGGAAGGCTTTAGCAGCTCCTTCATAACCTTCCAGTGCAAAATACGCACAACCTAATGAGAACCACACACCCAACTGAGAGAGAGAGAGAGAGAGAGAGAGAGAGAGAGAGAGAGAGAGGGTGCAGAAAGTGGAGAGATAGAGAGAAGTGTATAAATAAATTATTGATTATACTCATTAATGTTATGAATCCACTGTTGGATTTTATATGATTTTTTTTACAATCCTACGTCGCATCTGCCATCTGTCTCCTTTTCCTCCTTTCCCTCTTCTTCCACCATCCCTCTATTTCTCTACTGTCTCCAACTCCATGCACCCCCTCCACCAAACTAATTTCCCTCTGCATCGTATTCTGTAGCTGTCCCATTATTCCTCTCTTCCTCCCCCTCGTTTTCTAATCCCCCTCTCTCTGGTGGAGGTTGGTGAGGAGGAGTGAGGGATCACACCGGGGTCGTTACAGCAACACTGCTAAATTACACCGTATTATTGCAGCTCGCGGCCCCGTGGGGTTTTTTTATTCAAAGGAAGAAAAATGATTTTCATCACTTGAGGAACGCGACATCCTTCATCTATATCCTCCTTCTTCTCGTCCTCCATTTGTTTCTACATTATCATGTGTATGTGTGTGTGTGTGTGTGTGTGTGTGTGTGTGTGTGTGTGTGTGTGTGTGTGTATACCTGCATGGGATTGATACCCAGCGACCGTTCGAAACACTCCACACACTCCTGGAACTCTTTATTCCGGAGGTGATAAAGAGCTCGGGATCTCTGGGCTCGAGCGCTGCGCTGGTTCGAGAGCTTCCAGGCTCGGTCATAATACTGCGGATCCTTCAACACATCGCCCAGGAGACAATAAAGAGACGGAGTTTCCTTCTTCTCCAGCTCTCGTCTCAAAATTTCCTCCGCCTGAAAAACAGACACAGGATCCACTCATTACATCTCACAGAGGCATCTGATACAGACGAATACACACAAATACCCCAAACACCTCCTACACACAGATACCCCATCAAACACCTCCTTCACACAGATACCCCATCAAACACCTCCTACACACAGATACCCCATCAAACACCTCCTACACACAAATACCCCATCAAACACCTCCTTCACACAGATACCCCATCAAACACCTCCTTCACAGATACCCCATCAAACACCTCCTACACACAGATACCCCATCAAACACCTCCTACACACAGATACCCCATCAAACACCTCCTACACACAGATACCCCATCAAACACCTCCTACACACAGATACCCCATCAAACACCTCCTTCACACAGATACCCCATCAACACCTCCTACACACAGATACCCCATCAAACACCTCCTTCACACAGATACCCCATCAAACACCTCCTACACAGATACCCCATCAAACACCTCCTACACACAAATACCCCATCAAACACCTCCTTCACACAGATACCCCATCAAACACCTCCTTCACACAGATACCCCATCAAACACCTCCTACACACAGATACCCCATCAACACCTCCTACACACAGATACCCCATCAAACACCTCCCACACAGATACCCCATCAAACACCTCCTTCACACAGATACCCCATCAAACACCTCCTACACACAGATACCCCATCAAACACCTCCTACACACAAATACCCCATCAAACACCTCCTTCACACAGATACCCCATCAAACACCTCCTTCACACAGATACCCCATCAAACACCTCCTACACACAGATGCCCCATCAAACACCTCCCACACACAGATACCCCATCAAACACCTCCCACACACAGATACCCCATCAAACACCTCCCACACACAGATACCCCATCAAACACCTCCTTCACACAGATACCCCATCAAACACCTCCTACACACAGATACCCTATCAAACACCTCCTTCACACAGATACCCCATCAAACACCTCCTACACACAGATACTCCATCAAACACCTCCTTCACACAGATACCCCATGTAACACCTCCTACACACAGATACCCCATGTAACACCTCCTACACACAGATACCCCATGTAACACCTCCTACACACAAATACCCCATCAAACACCTCCTACACACAAATACCCCATCAAACACCTCCTACACACAGATACCCCATTAAACACCACCTACTCACAAATACCCCATCAAACATTTTGTATACAAAATACCTCATCAAACACTTAAAAATCTAGTAGAACTTCTTACCAGAAGTATATCATACAAAATTTTCTATAAATACCGTAACTTACAACAACCACCACTAAATGATAGCACCCAATAATCTTATATAACACATTATTTGCCATCTTCCAACAAATACCCCTGTACAACATCTTTTCCTAAATCCACCTGTAGGTCCTATAAATGAGCCTGAGTAAACATTAAAACGCCAAAAAACACAATCACTTCCCCACAAGCCCATGCAAATACCTCCAAACCCCACCACCCACCAAACTTAATACACACAATACACATCCTTGGTCACCAAATATCTGCTGGCTCTCCATAGAAACTTAAATACATTGGAGTGTTTGAGAGAACTAACTTTCTATGAGTTTCTAAATGGTAGCACACATTCTGAGGGTGATATTTGAGCAGTGTCACCACAGAGTCCTGGATTTTCCTTTCTAATGCTGCCAAAGAGGTTTGATCCACTTGTTTGGTAAGTCACTGCTGAAGGAGATGTCTGGGCAAGAGGAGACCTGTTTCCTGATTCCAATTAAAAAGAAATCGCTCCAGGGTTCTCCTAACCTGAAGATCACAAGTCGGATATAAGAAACCAGCATGACAAAAATGCAGCTAGCGCTGGTGTAGACTCACTGTACACAAATATATCTCCACATGCAAACAGCTCCAAAGCAAAGCATCTCCACAGTGGATTGTTTTCACTGCAGAACATCTCCACACCAGAACATCTCCACTGCAGAACATCTCCACAGTGTAACATATCCACATCAGAACATCATCTCAGCAGTACATCACCATATCCAAAGAACTACACTGTGGAACATCTCCACAGCAGACCATCTTCCCAGCGGAACATCTCCAGAGCAGAATATCTCCCTAGCGGAACACTCAACTTCATTACACACCACTCCACCCCCCAAACTCCAATACATACTCGATACACACCCACACTCCTCATCTCCAAACCACGGATGTTGTAGTGTAGTGTGTAGTTGTTGTATAGTGGGTAGTCAGTGTGTGTAGTGTAGTTAGTGTGTGCAGTGTGTAGTCAGTGTGTAGTTGGTGTGTGTAGTTAATGTGTGTAGTTGGTGTGTAGTTGTAGTTGGTGTGTGTAAAGTGTGTAGTATGTAGTTGGTGTGTAGTGTGTAATTGGTGTGTGTAGTATGTAGTTGGTTTGTAGTGGGTAGTTGGTATGCGTAGTGTGTTATTAGTGTGTAGAGTGTAGTTGGTGTGTGTAGTTGATGTGTGTAGAGTGTAGTTGGTGTGTAGAATGTGTAGTTGGTGTTTGTAGTTGTTATGCAGTGGGTAGTTGGTGTGTGTGTAGAGTGTAGTTGGTGTGTGTAGTATGTAGTTGGTATGCATAGTAGGTAGTTTGTGTGTACTGTAGTTGGTGTGTAGTATGTAGTTGGTATGCGTAGTGGGTAGTTTGTGTGTAGTGTAGTTGGTGTGTGTAGTATGTAGTTGGTATGCATAGTAGGTAGTTTGTGTGTACTGTAGTTGGTGTGTAGCAGTAGTTGGTGTGTAGTATGTAGTTGATATGCGTAGTGGGTAGTTTGTGTGTGTAGTGTAGTCGGTGTGTGTAGTGTAGTTGGTGTATGCCGTGTATAGTTGGTGTGTGTAGTATGTAGTTAGTGTGTAGCAGGTAGTTGGTGTGTGTAGTTGGTATGTAGCGGTATTTGGTGTGTGTAGTGTAGCTGGTGTGTAGAGTAGTTGGTTTGTAGTGTGTAGTTGGTGTGTGTAGTGTGTATCCGGTGTGTGTAGTGTAGTTGGTGTGTGTAATCGTGTGTGTAACCGATATGTGTAGTGTAGCTGGTGTTTGTAGTGTAGTTGGTGTGTAACCGATGTGTATCCGTGTGTGTAGTGTGAAGTTGGTGTGTGTAGTGTGTATTCGTGTGTGTGGTGTAGTTGGTGTGTGAAGTGTGTATCCGTGTGTGTAGTGTAGTTGGTGTGTAGTTGGTGTGTGTAGTGTGTATCCGTGTGTGTAGTGTAGTTGGTGTGTGTACTGTGTATCCGTGTGTGTAGTGTAGTTGGTGTGTGTAGTGTGTATCTGGTGTATGTAGTGTAGTTGGTGTGTGTAGTGTAGCTGGTGTGTAATGTGTATCCGGTGTGTAGTGTAGCTGGTGTGTAGTGTGTATCCGGTATGTGTAGTGTAGTTGCTGTGTGTAGTGTGTATCTGGTGTAGTGTAGTGGGTGTGTAGTGTGTATACGGTGTGTGTAGTGTAGTTGGTTTGTGTAGTGTATCTGGTGTATGTAGTGTAGTTGGTGTGTGTGTGTATCCGTGTATGTAGTGTAGTTGGTGTGTGTGTGTGTATCCGTGTGTGTAGTGTAGTTGGTTTGTGTAGTGTGTATCTGGTGTATGTAGTGTAGTTGGTGTGTAGTGTGTATCCGGTGTGTAGTGTGTATCCGGTGTGTGTAGTGTGTATCCGGTGTATGTAGTTTAGTTGGTGTGTAGTGTATCCTGTGTGTAGTGTAGTTGGTGTGTGTAGTGTATCCGTGTGTGTAGTGTAGTTGGTGTGTAGTGTGTATCCGTGTGTGTGTAGTTGGTGTGTGTGTGTATCCGGTATGTGTAGTGTGTATCCGGTATGTGTAGTGTAGTGGTGTGTGTAGTGTGTATCTGGTGTGTGTAGTGTAGTTGGTGTGTAGTGTGTATCCGGTGTGTAGTGTGTATCAGGTGTGTATAGTGTGCATCCGTGTGTGTAGTGTAGTTGGTGTGTAGTGTGTATCTGGTGTATGTAGTGTAGTTGGTGTGTGTAGTGTGTATCGTGTGTATCCTGTGTGTGTAGTGTAGTTGGTGTGTGTGTAGTTGGTGTGTAGTGTGTATCCGGTGTGTGTAGTGTAGTTGGTGTGTGTGTGTATCTGGTGTATGTAGTGTAGTTGGTGTGTAGTGTGTATCCGTGTGTGTAGTGTGTATCCGGTATGTGTAGTGTGTATCCGGCGTGTTGTGTAGTTGGTGTGTGTAGTGTGTACCTGGTGTGTGTGTGTGTGTTGTGTAGTTGGTGTGTGTAGTGTGTATTTGGTGTGTGTAGTGTATCTGGTGTGTGTAGTGTGTACCTGGTGTGTGTAGTGTAGTTGATGTGTGTGTGTGTGTGTGTGTGTGTGTGTGTGTGTGTGTGTGTGTGTGTGTGTGTGTAGTGTGTGTGCGAGACTGAGTCACTTTTGGCATAACTATGTATGACAGATGAAAATGAAATGGGAAGAGGTCAGTAATGATGTGATGCAAGAAGAACAAAGAAACAAGAGAGAAAGAGTGTGTGAGTGTGTGAGTGTAATTGAGTGAGTGAGTGTGTGTGTGTGTGTGAGTGTGTGTGTGTGTGTGTGTGAGTGCAATTGATTGAGTGAGTGTGTGTGAGTGTGTGAGTGTAATTGAGTGAGTGAGTGAGTGTGTGTGTGTGTGTGTGAGTGTATTTGAGTGAGTGAGTGAGTGAGTGTGTGTGTGTGAGTGTGTGTGTGAGTGTAATTGACTGAGTGAGTGAGTGTGAGTGTGTGTGTGTGTGTGTGTGTGAGTGTAATTGAGTGAGTGAGTGTGTGTGTGTGTGTGTGTGTAATTGGTGAGTGAGTGTGTGTGTGTGTGTGTGAGTGTGGTGAGTGAGTGGTGAGTGAGTGAGTGAGTGAGTGTGTGAGTGTGTGAGTGTGTGAGTGTGTGAGTGTGTGTGTGTGTGAGTGTAATTGAGTGAGTGAGTGAGTGAGTGAGTGAGTGTGTGTGTGAGTGTAATTGAGTGAGTGGTGAGTGAGTGAGTGAGTGTGTGTGTGAGTGTAATTGAGTGAGTGAGTGAGTGAGTGAGTGTGTGTGTGAGTGTAATTGAGTGAGTGAGTGAGTGAGTGAGTGGTGTGTGTGTGTGTGTAATTGAGTGAGTGGTGAGTGAGTGAGTAAGTGTGTGTGTGTGAGTGTAATTAAGTGAGTGAGTGAGTGAGTGAGTGAGTGAGTGGTGAGTGTGTGTGAGTGTAATTGAGTGAGTGAGTGAGTGAGT
>NC_060891.1:28686878-28711878 GCF_014805685.1 Silurus meridionalis
AAGAAGAGGAGGAGAGTGAGGACTGAAAGAAGAATAAGATGGTGGAATCTGAAGGAGGAAGAGTGTAGTGTGAGGTTCAGGGAAGAGGTCAGACAGGGGCTCGGTGGTGGTGAAGAGGTGCTGGATGATTGGGGAACTACTGCAGGAGTGATGAGGGAGACAGTTAGAAAGGTACAAAACCGATTCCAAAAAAGTTGGGACACTGAACAAATTGTGAATAAAAAAGGAATGCAATAATTTACAAATCTCATAAACTAATATTTTATTCACAATAGAATATAGAAACATATCAAATGTTGAAAGTGAGACATTTTTAAATGTCATGCCAAATATTGGCTCATTTTGGATTTCATGAGAGCTACACATTCCAAAAAAGTTGGGATGGAAAAGTTAAATGTACATGTAAGGAACAGCTGGAGGACCAATTTGCAACTTATTTGGTCAATTGGCAACATGATTGGGTATAAAAAGAGCCTCTCAGAGTGGCAGTGCTACTGTAATGGAGATCACAACATGGGCTCAGGAATACTTCCAGAAAACATTGTCGGTGAACACAATCCACCGTGCCATTCGCCGTCGCCGGCTAAACTCTATAGGTCAAAAAAGAAGCCGTATCTAAACATGATCCAGAAGCTCAGGTGTTTTCTCTGGGCCAAGGCTCATTTAAAATGGACTGTGGCAAAGTGGAAAACTGTTCTGTGATCAGACGAATCAAAATCTGAAGTTATTTTTGGAAAACTGGGACGCCATGTCATCTGGACTAAAGAGGATCAGGACAACCCAAGTTGTTCTCAGCGCTCAGTTCAGAAGCCTGCATCTCTGATGGTATGGGGTTGCATGAGTGTGTGTGGCATGGGCAGCTGCACATCTGGAAAGGCATCATCAATGCTGAAAGGTATATCCAAGTTCTAGAACAACATATGCTCCAAAAAGACAATGCCAGACCACATACTGCATCAATTACAACATCATGGCTGTGTAGAAGAAGGATCCGGGTACTGAAATGTCCAGCCTGCAGTCCAGATCTTTCACCCAGAGAAAACATTTGGTGCATCATAAAGAGGAAGATGATAGAAGAAGACCTGAGACAGTTGAGCAACTAGAAGCCTGTATTAGACAAGAATGGGAGAACATTCCTATTCCTAAACTTGAGCAACTTGTCTCCTCAGTCCCCAGACTGTTATAAAGAGAAGAGAGGACGCCACACAGTGGAGACATGGCCTTGTCCTAAACTTTTTTTTAGATGTGTTGATGCCATGAAATTTAAAATCAACTTATTTTTCCCTTAAAATGAGAGATTTTCTCAGTTTAAACATGTGAGATGTCGTCTATGTTGTGTTCTGAATAAAATATTACAATTTAAAACTTCCACATCATTCATTCTGTTTTTATTCACAATTTGTACAGTGTAAAACTTTTTTGGAATCGCGTTTGTATTTGGTGTGACATCTGGAATCAGAAGGGAAGACAAAAAAACGTGGTGGAATGAGAAAGTGCAGGAGAGCAGAAGGTGAAAGAGGTTGGACAAACAGAATTGGGATCGACAGAGTGATGAGAAAAGTAGGCAGGAGAACAAGGAGATGCAGCAGCAGGTAAAGAGGGATGTGGTGAAAGACCAGGAAAAGAAGCTGTAGGAGAAGTTGGACACTAAGGAATTAGAAAAGGATTTGTAGCAATTGTCCAGGCAGAGGAACCGAGCTGGGAAGGATGTGCTGCAAGTTAGAGCAATAAAGGATGGAGATGGAAATGTGTTGACGAGTGAGGAGAGTGTGTTGAGAAAATGGAGGGAGTATTTTGAGCAGCTGATGAATGAGGAAAATGAGAGAGAGAGAAGGTTGGATTATGTGGAGATGAAGAGTGGAAAGTCGGTTGGACCAGATGAGATACCTGTAGAAGCGTGGAGATGTTTAGGAGAGATGAAGTGGAGTTTTTAACCAGATTGTTTAACAAGATTCTGGAAGGTGAGACGATGCCTGAGGAATGGAGAAGGAGTGTGCTGGTACTGATCTTTAAGAATAATGGACCTTGAATAAATGACCTTGGTTGATCAGTCACACCATGAAGTTATGGGAAAGAGTAGTGGAAGCCAGGCTGAGAGAAGAGGTGACCATCTGTGAGCAACAGTAGGGTTTCATGCTGAGGAAGAGCACCACAGATGCATTATTTGCTTTGAGGATGTTGATGGAGAAGTATAGAGAAGGTCAGAAGGAGCTGCATTGTGTGTTTGTGGATTTTGAGAAAGGGTACGACAGGGTGGAGAGAGGAGTTGTGGTATTGTATGAGGAAGTCTGGTGTGTCAGAGAAGTATGTGAGGGTGGTGCAGGACATGTATGAGGACAGTGTGACAGCAGTAAAGTGTGCAGTAGGAACGACAGACTGGTTCAAGATGGAGGTTGGACTGCATCAAGGATCGGCTCTGAGCCCTTTCCTGTTTGCAGTGGTGATGGACAGGTTGAAGGACGAGGTCAGACAGGAGTCTCCGTGGACTATGATGTTTGCGGATGATATTGTGATTTGTGGTGAGAGTAGTGAGCAGGTGGAGAAGATCCTGGAGAGGTGGAGGTACACGCTGGAGAGAAGGGGAATGAAAGTCAGTAGGAGTAAGACAGAGTACGTGTGTGTGAATGAGAGGGAGGGCAGTGGAGGGGTGTGGTTGCAGGGAGAAGAGGTGGAGAAGGTGATGGAGTTCAGGTACCTGGGGTCAACAGTGTAAAGTAATGGAGAGTGTGTTAGAGAAGTGAAGAAAAGAGTGCAGGCAGGGTGGAGTGGGTGGAGAAGAGTGATAGCAGGAGTGATTTGTGATAGAAGAGTGTCTGTGAGTGAAAGGGAAAGTTTATAGGACTGTGGTGAGACCTGAGATGTTGTATGGATTAGAGACAGTGGCATTGAGTAAAAGACAGGAGGTGGAGCTGGAGGTAGCAGAGCTGAAGATGTTGAGATGTTCGTTGGCAGTGACGACGATGGACAGGATTAGAAATTAGTTTATTAGAGGGACAGTGCATGTAGGACGTTTTGGAGACAAGGTGAGGGAGGTGTGATTGAGATGGTTTGGACATGTGCAGAGGAGGGACATGGGGTATATCAGTAGGAGAATGCTTAGGATGGAGACACCAGGAAGGAGGAAAAGAGGAAGACCAAGGAGGAGGTTTATGGATGTGGTGAGAGAAGACATGCAGGTAGTGAAAGAGGCAGATGTAGAGGACGGGGGGTATGGAGACGGATGATCCGCTGTGACGCCCCCTAATGGGAGCAGCAAAAAGAACAAGATATACTTTTGCATAAATACAAGCATTATTTAAAAAATTCTGACCATTTTTTTTGTCATTTCTGTTTTTTTTTATGTTTATATTGAAATAAAGATGATTTCTTTCATGTGAACACTAGCTGCTGAGGAAGTGCAATTTAAATAAATTATCACAAATAAAAATCTAATATTTATTTTTTTATCTGATATTATAACTAAATATTTATATGAATTTGTTCATTTTACTGCTCTCTGCTTCACCTTCGGCAGTTTTTTACCTCCACATGGAGCATTAACATCCTGTAACACCTGCATTATCACCATTCATTATATATAGTTAGCGCTGAATAATTTGATTAGAGTTTGAACACCTTCCCAGTGAGTGTTTTTATTAGTGCGAGTGATTATTAGACGCTTCATCATGTGTATTCTGTTGAGTGCATTAGATTTCTTTAAAAAAGCTTTGTGGAGGTCTTAGCTGTGATCGGTTCCCTCGTGAAGTTTGTGATTAGATAGAAATATAATTGTAATAAACTGGAGTACCTGCAGATCCCAGTGTGGAGGAGCTCGGCAGCTGTAGAAGATTTTCAGTCGCTCGGACACTGGACACGTCTTCTCAAGGAAGAAATCAACCAGCGTCTGAAAACATCAGAGTCATTAGGAGTGCAGTCACTGTGTGTAGTGCAGTTACAGACAAATAATCAGTGGGGTAGAACCTGTGTGTGTGTGTGTGTGTGTGTGTGTGTGTGTGTGTGTGTGTGTATAAATATAAACATGACAAATGTGGGGTGAATGAAATTGGAGTTCAAAACTCCAACACAGCTGTCAATCATTCCAGATTCATGTTGATTGGATCATGTGACGTTCCTGTTGTGGGGAAAAAGGAGTTTCTGGGATGAGAAGTATCATGATGTTAAAATGAGAAAAAAGCTCATAGCAGCTCTGCAAACACTGATCTGTTCCGGTCTTATATCCTTCCAACAATATTTTGCCTTTTCCCCAATTGTAGTTTCTGATCCAAACTCTGATGTTCTGGATAAAGTGGATTTCTCTGCAGATCATCGATCTCATGGAATCAGCTCTGATCCTTCATCAGGTTTTAAACATCTCAGAGGTGGATCAAACGAAGAGACAACAATCCCATACACACAGTACAAAAATGTATTTTATGAGAGACACGTTTCTCATCAGCACTGTGTTATTTTCTCACACACACACACACACACACACACACACACACACACACAGTGTGTTCTCAGTAGGACAGTGTAATAATTGCATCATTTCCTCATCACAGTCCTTTGAGTTGTTCGAGATTCTTTACATAGAGTCGGATGTGTAGCCATCTAACATACATCTACCTCGTCTTCTTCAACCTTAAAATGATCCAGGGGAAGCACAGTGGTTAAGATTTTGGACTTCTGATCTGAAGGTTTTGAGTTCAAATCTCAGCACCACCAAGTTGCCACTGTTGGGCCCTTGAGCAAGGCCCTTAACTTGTTGCGCCGTCTACAGGCCTCTACTAAATGCCATAGGAACATTCTGACCGAATTTGGGGCGAGTGTTACCACTTTCTAGCGCCACCACTGGGTCAAATTTAAGACTAATCTGGAATTATCCTTATTTTTTCAAATGATTAAAAAAAGCTCTGTGAAACCTGGATCTCCTGGGGTAAGATGAGCTCAAAGCCCCCTATTACATCTATTTCCATTATAAGAATTTTTGCAAACACTGAACGCTGGAGTTTTTGTTCCTTTTCCTGTAACATATATTGTTACATTTTAACTACATTTATAAATTTTATTCTGACAAACCAGAACAAAAGCTCTGAGAAGAAATCTGTTGCATGCTGTTGTAGACAGAGAGGATCACCAGAGTGTATTATAAGTGTCCTGATCACTCCAGAGGAAAAACATTCTATTTGAGACAATCAGAAGATGTGAAGGTTCTGAGCTGAGATTTTATCACTTATTTGTATCGTAGTTTATTTAAATAGTGATGAAATAAAAAATAAATCTTGAATTAGTGTTTTATTGCTTTGCGATGCTGCAGATTTGCTCCTCATCTTAAATCTCAGGCTGATATTATTAGAGACGTGTGTATTGAGGTGTGTGTGCGTCCCCTCACGTGTATGGGTTTAATGTAGACTTGATTGCAGTGAGGCCTTGGGTTGGATCGGTTCCCTGTCGGAACGCTGTTATTACCGATCTCCACCAGGAAAAGGAGGAGTAATTAAGCGTCTCCGAGCTCTGCTTTCCCGAAGCATAGGGTTCATTTCAAATTTCATTGTGCAACGTGATCACATGATCCCACAAGACTCCATTAACATAGACATTGGATATGTGAGACTCACTAAAAGCACATTTTTTATGATGAATATTTTTATATTATAGCCCACATTATTCGTTTATTTCAATAAAGACTTTCACACACACATTTAGTATTTTGAGGAAAAAATCTGAAGATCATGTTTCCCACTGTGTAGCATCACATCTTCTATCTGTATTTATTGAGAACTGAGGAGACCATCTGCTGAAGTTTTGGAAGAGGAATGTTGTGTCTGATACAGGATTGTAGCTGGTTAACGGTTCTGGGTTTCCTTTGTTGTGTTTTTCATTTCATTTCATTATGCACCAAATGTTTTGAAATGGTGAAAGGTCTAGACTGCATGCAGGCCAGTTCAGCACCTGAAATCTTCTACTACGAGTCATGCGTTTGTAATGGATGCAGTTAGCATTGTTTTGCTCCGATATGCAAGATGTTCAAAAGGGGTTTTCTGGATGAAAGCATTTGTTGCTCTAAAAGCTGTATATAGTGTTTAGCATGGATGGAGCTTTTTTACATGTACAAGCCACCCATTCCACAGGCACTACAGCACCAGCATACCATCAGAGATACTGAGCTCTTTCTTCTGGAGGACGTGGTGTCCATGGTTTCCAAAAAGAAATACAAATGTTGAAAGGTTTCCACTTTGCCTCAGTACACTGTAAATGAGTTTTGGCTCGGAGAGGATGGTGGTGTTTCTGGATCATGTTCACGCATGATGACTTCTTTTCATGATGGATTTGTGGATGACATGCAAACTGTGTTCACAGACGATGAGTTCTAGACGTGATAATGAGCCCATGCAGTGATTCACTCACGGAATTATGACTGTTAAATGCAGTGGCCCCTGAGGGCCAAAGATCACAAACATCCAATATTGATTTTCCCCCTCGTCCTTTCAGCACACAGATTTCTTCAGATTCTCAAATAAGTTTTGATATGTTTCTGTAAATAATGATATTCAACTGTTTTGCAGTTTGGTGTTGAACATTATTCTGAAATTGTTCCTCAGTTTGTAGACACAGTTTTTCACAGATTGGTGAAGATTAGTGGTGGCTTTATTTCTGAGAGACTCTTCCTCTCTAAGATACACTATTTATACTCCTTATAATCCTTTATCATCTCACTGACCTGCTGCATTAGTTACTACACTGTTTCATTTTAATAACATTTACTCTGTCCAGCCATCAAATTCAAAATAACCAGATTTGTTTGTTAAAATGGTAAATTTGTGTGTGTGTGTGTGTGTGTGTGTGTGTATGTGTGTGTGTAATAATCTAGCAACTCTAAACACTCGTTCCCTCACAGCCTCTCTTCAGTCTCTCTCTCTCTCTCTCCTCATGTTAATAAGATGTAACTGCAGTGTGTAAACTGTGTGCTGTGTGACGCTTGGACACTGGTGATTCCCACTTCCACTGAAACAGCATCAAAACAGTTCAAGAAACTAAAAAGTATTTTTAGCCGGGAAACAGGAAGTCAGTTGACAGGAAGTGAGTCTCCCAGTCCTACAGACAGTTTATCAGTTCATATCCCCTTGTTCACACACACACACACACACACACACACACACACACACACACACACACACACACACACACACACCCACCCACCCCCGCACCAGGAAACAACAGATCCTATTTCCATCATGAGTGGAAATGAGAAAGTGCTGAGAGTGCAGGAGAACTGTGAGGAGAACTTCCTGAGGAAAAAGTGCTGAGACTGAACTTTTATTTTTAAAACAAATGTTTAAAACAAGGATTTAAAACAAACGTCTTTAATGTTGTAATTATGGAGGATTGTTTGTAGAATTTTGAGGAAAATAATTAATTGAATCCATTTTATAATAAAGCTATAAAATAAAATGTGAACAAAGTGAAGCGCTGCAATTTTCTGGATGCACTGTTTATAAATCAATCAATAGAAAAACAGTAGTAAAAATATATCTAATTAAATCATTACATAAAAATGTGAAGAAAGAAAATAATTAAAAGAATAAGAAAAGAAAGAAAGAAAGAAAGAAAGAAAAAAAGAAAGAAAGAATGAAATTCAGTGTAAGAAGAGGAGAAAGATTATTAAAAGAAGAAAGAACACAAAAACGAAAAACAAAGAAAAGATTTAAGAAAAGGGTGTAAGAATGGTTTTTGAGAAATCTGTGTGTGTGTGTGTGTGTGTGTGTGTGTGTGTGTGTGTGTGTGTGTGTACCTGAGTTTGCATCATGGCGCTCCACTCTGCGTGAACTCGACCTTTCCATTTTACTCCTCAGGCAAAGTGCCGTCACTTCCACAACCCAGAACTTCGGCTGAGACAAAACACACTAAAAGAGAGAGAAAAAGAGAGAAATAAAGAGAAGGGGGGGGGGGGATTTGAGAGAAAGAAGAGGAGATAGAGATATATCAGGTACATGAGAGAGAGAGAGAGAGAGAGAGAGAGAGAGAGAGATATAACATGAGGAATCAGTTTCTTTGTAAGTGAATCCCAACACACACTCATACATGCACACACATACTTTCTCTCTCTCACTCACACACACTCACACACATGTATATATAATATATATATAGATATATACACAAACACGTACACCCATACACACACACACACAATGATATTGTAAAACAGTGTGTGAGGTCTTCCTGATTTTATCCTCATGTCTCAGAAACAACTCTGAAAATAAAAGCAGTCTGTCATACTAAATCTCACACAAACACACACACCTGAAAATCTGACACACACACACACACACACACACACACACACACACACACACACACACACCTTACAGTGTAAATTCAAAAGCGAACACGTTTTCCTCCTTTCCCACTTTATCCCTTACTTCAGTTCCAAAAGCTGAGGTTGCTATGGTAACAGAATCAGGGCTGAGGGGAACCCTGGGGAAATCCCCAGTACACCACCACATTCCCATCATTCACTACTTGCTCGGGAAGAGATGCAGACTTACACCACCGCATACCACAATTCCCCCCTTATACCCCAAATACAATCATATACCATCGACTACACACGTAAACCCAAAAGAAAACATTATATACCCCCAATACCCACATATACCCACATACACACCCAATACCCACATACACTCCCAATACCCACATACACTCCCAATACCCACAAACACTCCCAATACCCACATACACACCAATACCCACATACACTCCCAATACCCACATACACACCCAATACCCATACACTCCCAATACCCACATACACACCCAATGCCCACATACACTCCCAATACCCATACACTCCCAATACCCACATACACACCCAATACCACATACACACCAATACCCACATACACTCCCAATACCACATACACACCAATACCACATACACCCAATACCACATACACTCCAAATACCCACATACACTCCCAATACCCACATACACTCCCAATACCCACATACACACCTAATACCCACATACACACCCAATACCCACATACACACCCAATACCCACATACACTCCCAATACCCACATACACCCAATACCCACATACACTCCCAATACCCATACACTCCCAATACCCACATACACACCCAATACCCATACACACCCAATACCCATACACTCCCAATACCACATACACTCCCAATACCCACATACACACCCAATACCCACATACACTCCAAATACCCACATACACTCCCAATACCCACATACACTCCCAATGCCCACATACACACCCAATACCCACATACACACCCAATACCCACATACACTCCCAATACCACATACACTCCCAATGCCACATACACACCCAATACCCACATACACTCCCAATACCCACATACACACCCAATACCACATACACCCAATACCCACATACACTCCCAATACCCACATACACACCCAATACCCACATACACTCCCAATACCCATACACACCCAATACCCACATACACTCCCAATACCCACATACACTCCCAATACCCACATACACTTCCAATACCCACATACACCCAATGCCCACATACACTCCCAATACCCATACACACCCAATACCCACATACACCCAATACCCACATACACACCTAATACCCACATACACTCCCAATACCCACATACACTCCCAATACCCACATACACTTCCAATACCCACATACACCCAATACCCATATACACTCCCAATACCCATACACACCCAATACCCACATACACACCCAATACCCACATACACTCCCAATGCCCACATACACTCCCAATACCCACATACACAATACCCACATACACTCCCAATACCCACATACACTCCCAATACCCACATACACACCTAATACCCACATACACTAATACCCACATACACTCCAATACCCACATATACCCACATACACACCCAATACCACATACACACCAATACCCACATACACACCCAATACCCACATACACTCCCAATACCACATACACTCCCAATACCCACATACACACCCAATACCCATACACTCCCAATACCCACATACACACCCAATACCCACATACACCCAATACCCACATATACCCACATACACACCCAATGCCCACATACACCCAATACCCACATACACTCCCAATACCCACATACACACCAATACCCACATACACTCCCAATGCCCACATACACTCCCAATACCCACATACACTTCCAATACCCACATACACACCCAATACCCACATACACTCCCAATACCCATATACACTCCCAATACCCACATATACCTAATACCCACATATAACCCTAATACCCACATATACCCTAATACCCACATATAACCCTAATACCCACATATAACCCTAATACCCACATATACCGCTAATACCCACATATAACCTAATACCCACATATACCTAATACCCACATATACCGCTAATACCCACATATAACCCTAATACCCACATACACCCAATACCCACATACACTCCCAATACCCACATACACTTAATACCCACATACACACCCAATACCCACATACACACCTAATACCCACATATACCCTAATACCCACATATACCCTAATACCCACATACACTCCAATACCCACATATACCTAATACCCACATATACCCTAATACCCACATATACCCTAATACCCACATATACCCTAATACCCACATATACCGCTAATACCCATATAACCCTAATACCCATATATAACCCTAATACCCATATATACCGCTAATACCCATATAACCCTAATACCACATATAACCCTAATACCCACATATACCGCTAATACCCACATATACCTAATACCCACATACACTCCCAATACCCATACACTCCCAATACCCACATATACCCTAATACCCACATATAACCCTAATACCCACATATACCCCTAATACCCACATATAACCCTAATACCCACATATAACCCTAATACCCACATATACCGCTAATACCCACATATACCGCTAATACCCACATATAACCCTAATACCCACATACAGTGGTGTGAATTCCTGATCCTGATTTATTTTATTTGCATGTTTTAGCACTTTAAAGTTTCAGATCATTAAAACAATTTAAATATTAGTAAAAGTGAACACAAGTGAACAACATGCAGTTTATAAATGAAGGTTTTTATTATTGAGGGAAAACAAAATCCAAAACTACATGGCCCTGTGTGAAAAAGTGTTTGCCCTCTAAACCTAGTACCTGCTTGTGCCGCCCCCATCAGCAACAACTGCAGTCAAGTGTTTGTGAAAACCTGCACTGAGTCTGTTTCAGCGCTGTGGAGGAATATTGCTCCACTCATCTCTGCAGAATTGTTGTAATTCAGCCACATTGGAGGGTTTTCAGCATGAACCGCCTTTTTAAGGTCATGCCATAGCAACTCAATAGGATTTCTTCAGCCATTCAGAGGAGGACTTGCTGGTGTGTTTTGGATCAGAACCCAAGTTCACTTCAGCTCAAGGTCACGAACAGATGGCAGGACATTCTCTTTCAGGATTTTTTGGTAAACTGCAGAATTCATGGTTCCATTTATCACAGCAACTCTTCCAGGTCCTGAAGCAGCAAAACCCCAGACCTTCACACTACCACCACCATATTATACTGTTGGGATGATTTTCTTTTTTTGAAATGTGGTGTTACTTTACACCAGACGTAATGGAACACACACCTTCCAAAAAGTTAAACTTTTGTCCACAGAGTATTTTCACAAAAGTCTTGGGATCATCGAGATGTTTGCTCTTTTTGCTCAGCAACCTGGTCTTGGTCTTGGAACCATTCTTGCAGAGTCTCTTTTTTATGGTGGAGTCATGAACACTGACCTTCACTGACAAGTGAGGCCTGCAGTTCTTTGTATGTTGTTGTGGGGTCTTTTGTGACCTCTGGGATGAGTCGTCGCTGTGCTCTTGGAGTAATTTTGGTCGGCCGGACACTGGGAAGGTTCTCCACTGTTCCATGTTTTTGCCATTTGTGATTAATGGCTCTCCTTGTGGTTCTCTGGAGTCCCAAAGCTTTAGAAATGGCTTGAGAACTTTTGGATATCTGCATGATGCCTTGCTTTTTGAGGATCTTTTGGTCTACTTCACTTTGTGCAGGTCCAATTTAAGAGATTTCTTGATTGTGAACAGGCGTGGCAGTAATTAGGCGTGTGTGTGGCAAGAGAAATTCAACTCAGGTGTGATAGTTTTAACAAAGACTTTTTCACACAGTGATGTAGTTTTGTAGTAGTTTTGTTTTTCCTCAATAATAATAACCATCATTTAAAAACTGCATGTTGTGTTCACTTTTACTGATATTTATATTAGTTTGATGATCTGAAACATTAAAGTGTGACAAACATGCAAAAAAAGAAAAGAAGAAGGAAACTCTTTCACACCACTGTATACTCCGAATACCCACATATACTCTGAATACCATTACATACACCCAAATGCCCCAGTATACCCCGAATATCATAATATACCCCCGAATACCCACATATACTCAGAATACCATCATATACACCCGAATATCCACATATACTCCGAATACCTCCGTATACCCCGAATACCATCATATACCCCCGAATAATCCCTGTATACCCCAAATACAATCATATACTCACGTATACCATCATATACCCCCAAATACCCACGTATACCATTACATACCCATGAATATGCACATATACCCCGAATACCATCATATACCCCCAAATACCCCGTATACATCATATACCCCCAAATACCCCATTATACATCATATACCCCCAAATACCCCAGTATACATCATATACCCCCAAATACCCCCGTATACCCCGAAGACCATCATATACCTCCAAATACCCACGTATACCATCATTTACCCACGAATACGCACATATACAACGAAAACCATCATATACCCCCAAATAAAGAGGAGAGAGATGCCAACCTCCAAGCAACAGACACCAAGCAGAGAGACAAGCGAAAGGGTCGCTAAACAGGGACTAAGCGCGGGCGGGTGCAGGTGGAAGACGTGTTGGCCCGGGAGGAAAGTCGCGGGGGTGGTGAGTGGGATTACTAAAGAGAGAAAGCCTGCCAATCCGCGAGTGAGACAGGCGGACGAAGAAGGAGCGTGCCGATCCGGGAGGGACTGCCTGCAAAAGTCAAGAAGGAAAGGCGTTCCGAACCACGAGTGTGTGGGTGAACCCTGGCGTGAGTCCTGGAAAGGAAAGCGCCAGGGTGAAAACAAAAGAAAATAAAGACAGCTCTGCTTGGTGAACTTTTGCCTGTCTATCATTCTTCCAGTGCGGAACCAGTGAATTTGTTACACCCCCGTATTCCACGAATGACATTATATACTCCATATACCTCCGTCTACCTGAATAACACCATATACCCACAAAGCTCCATCGTATACCACCATATACCTCACATATGATTGTATACCCCACATTCCCCCGAATACCACCAACTTCCTACAGCAGGAATTTGTGTTGCTCCAGAATTCCATCACTGAGACACACATATGGAAGAGCAAACCATCCAGAAAGTTTCTTCACCTCCCTGCCTGATATTCCCAAACTAGATAATGATGAAAGGTTTTTCCCCAAAACGCCTTTGAAATTTTGAGATCCGTTTTGAGATCCGTTTCCACCCAATAGTGATGGAGAAACCATGACGAATGAGGAAAGACCATGGTGCACAGCCAGGAAGAGAGATCATGAACAATGAGGTAAATGTGTGTGTGCGCATTTTCCTGGAATATCTCTGAAATGTTTTGCAATGACACACAACATTATTCTGACATCAGAACATTAGCTCATCTGCTCCAAGATCAAAACCCCAACGCTGGGTTCCTCACAGCTTCTTTATGATTTTCTAGATTGGGGTGGAAAAAGAGTGAGTGATGAAAGTGATAACAGGAGCTCACTTGTGTCAGAACCCTTGCTGTAACTAGATACAGGTTTAAAAAAAACGTTTCCTTTTCTAAAGCTGTTGTGTTCTGCTTGATGTTGAACTGATGCTGAACTGTAGGTTGGTGATGAGTGAATACCACCAAGCACCAATCAGAACACGTGTAAAACAGAGCCCACGCTCGACCCTCATTGGTGACTCGCTGTGCATTTCACCAGTTTTTATCCACAAATAAACAAAAAAGAAACGACTGATTTCATAAAATGTAGTTGAGTAACGCAAGAGATTTGGGTTTGAAATGTAGTGAAGTTAAAGTTCAAATCTCCTCAAATGGAAACACTTCAGTAAAGTACAGATGCGCAGAAAACCTACTCAACTACAGGAATGAATTACATTCACTTCCTTACTGTTCATCACTGCCTATAAACGACTAACTGCTGATTGAAATCTGCTTTTTTAATAACGTTATGCTTTTAGACATTTCTCAGACACTCTGAAGACGAAGCTGAACATCTCACGTCAAGAAGCTTTTATTGTCATTCCAACCATATATAGCAGACACATTACACGGTGAAATGAAACAACGTTCCTCCTGAACCCTCTCATCTTTTTTACAATCCATTTTCATTTGCTGATGTACGTAAGCAAAAAAAGAGACAGGAGGAGGAAGCGATCTTCTGCAATTAAGAGCCTTCATTAGAATTCATGCTTTCAAATTTGCACAACATTTTTCCTGTTGGAGCCTGAACACTCCAGCAAACACCACACGCAGACCTCCACAGAGCTCTTCTCCAACAAGCAGCGTTTCATTCACTGCTCACTCAAAATCTACCGCTCCTTCTCTCATTCCTCCTCTCCTACTTTCCTTTCTGCAGAGTGTACATGCTGGAGCTCCTCATTCACTGCAGCTTGTTACATCATGATGCTGAGGAGACCCATAACTTTACCTCCGACACTGGAGACACCTTTCATACGTCTTACATAAACACCTCCTCATGCTGGAGAAGAATTCATCACTTTATCATCAGTGGACCATCTCAGTCTCTGAAGGAGTTGTTCACCTGTGTGTTAATATGAAACTGTTATCGCACAACATGTTTCGACCAAAAAGAAGAAGAAGAAGAAGAAGAATGCTCCACGGATCACGTCAGTAAGAAAGAACACCTACTGTTTCATTTTAAATTCTGTTAAAACACATGTTTGGGTTGTTTTTAGACACACACACACACACACACACACACACACGCACGGATTCTTCATCAAACTGAAACCGAGAAGGTGGAAGGGAAACCTCGAGACACAACGATCCTCGAACAGACGCTCGTTATTAAAGCCACTGATTATAGCCTCGGCCGCGCCGCATGGCAATAACACGCTCCAACACGAAACCCACAGCACGTACATTATTCATCCACCCAGATCCTTCTTCCGGTCTCCGGCCCTGAGGCCTGACCTCCATGTGGTGAAATTAAACTCCTGCTGGTTTAACCACAGGCTCCTGAGGATCGCAGGCTGATTCTAAACACATCCATCACTCCACTGCAGGCTTCACCGTGAGGTACAACAAACGGAACAAAAGTGGTTTTATCAGATGCTCGTCCATCACCAATGCAGGATTCGAGCAGGAATACAATGAAGTGGTGTTTCACATACACACAGATTCAACAAACCACAAACACACGCAATGATTAGTTTTAAATAGGAAGAACTTCAGTGTGCGGTAAAGATCCAACTTCAATACTTTCTCAAATCTGAACCTTACTGCTGTAACAAGATTCTACAACAATGGTGTACCTCCGTCCTGAAACTTCATGGTGTACCTTACAACTGTAATTTGACGGTGTACCTCACTGCTGTATCCTGCTGTACATCACTACTGTAACCTTGCTGTAGCCTGGTGTACCTCACCTCTGTAACTTGGTGTACCTCACCTTTGTAACTTGGTGTACCTCACCACTGTATCTCACCTCTGTAACTTGATGGTGTACCTCACCACTGTACCTTAGTCCTGTATCTTGATGTACACAGACGGGGCTGAGGAACATAAGGTCCAGCATAACCTTCTTGTAATAAGTGGTAGCTCATAATGCTGTAACTTAGTGTTTCAGAAAATAGACTTCTGATCAGAAGGTCATGATTTTAAATCCCAGCCCCACCAATCTGTCACTGTTGGGCCCTTGAGCAAGGCCCTAAAAATAAAAAAAAAACATTTTAAAAAAAGAAAGTAATGGTAAGTGGATAAAAGAATATGGGTTTATGAGTTTCCTCCCTGAAAAACTCTCTTCAGAGTGTATTAGTAAAGGTAATGAACTAAGTAGCTCGGTACACATGATTATACTATATTATAAAAGAGTCTGTCTTTCGTCTGCTCCAGCAGCTCTTAGAAATGTTGTTCAGAACCAATTTCTCTGGAACTACAGTTAAGGCCAAGACACGTATGCGTTCCAGAGAAGGTTATCACCGAATTCCAAGACGGTCTGAAAATCCCATTTGAGAAGAAAATGTTTAGGACAGGATCGAGCCGATTACAACCCGAAGCTGCCACTTCAGACTCTGTGTCTCGTGTGACGTCGCACCACAAAGTCGATATGACACTGAGATCTTCCCTTCAGCCATGTGTGTGGAGGAGAGAATAAGAGTGAGTTGTAGTGAGACAGTAATTCGTCTCGAGTTGCTGTTGCTGGCGATCAGACTGGAGCTGACAGGCAGGAGGAGAGACTTTATAAAGACGTGCAGAAAAGAATCATCACAACACAACAAATCCCAGACACGTCTCCACCATCCGTCTTCTCTCTGTGCTGCGGGTCAGTGGTGATTTGAGTTGCCTTACTGCTCACATCTTAAGAGTTTTTTTATTCCTTTAGAGAAGAAATGTTAATAAACTGAGCCGCTGCACTGAGATGTTGTTGGATATGAATCTATTTCGAGCAGTACAGGATGAGGGGAACGTGTCTGGAGAACACATCAGGAGTGGAAGCCTGGCGCTCGAGGTCTTCAGGAGATTTACGGTCGGACGGCCGCGTAAATGCCGCAGCTATAAATTCACCTCGACTGCCGAGCAGTTTTCACTAAATAGATTTTAGATGTGAGGTGGAGACCGCACTGAGCTGTGGCTGTGGAAATCATGGTGACATGGGGCTCCACAATGCTGAGCAGGTGCAGGAGATACCACACTGTAGCACGACGTAGCACACAGCGCAACCTCATTCCATTCAACACCCAGTCACAAGGCCAGAAACAGATCAGCTCCAGTCCCACTGATGACTTCCACAGGATACAATGATACAACCATCACAACTATCACAACCATCGCAACCTCCACAACCATCGCAACCTCCACAACCATCGCAACCTCCACAACCATTGCAACCCTCCACAACCATCACAAACTTCACAACCTCTACAACCATCGCAACCTCCACAACCATCGCAAACCTCCACAACCATCACAACCTCTACAACCTCCGCAAACTTCACAACCTCCGCAAACTTCACAACCTCCGCAAACTTCACAACCATCAGAAACTTTACAACCATCACAACCTTCACAACCATCAGAATCTCCGCAACCATCAGAACCATCACAACTATCGCAAATTTCACAACCATCACAAACTCCACAACCATTGCAACCTCCACAACCATCAGAAACATTGCAAACTTTACAACCATCATTACAATGAAAGCTTCTTAATTCCAAAATAAAATAAAATACTGATGTTCGCTGGACAACCGTGTGACAACCATCTAACCAGCCTGCAGATTCACGAATCCACATGTAGGCTGGGAAGATGCCTGCTCACAAGATCAACCAAGACCCTTTCAGTTTGAAGATGGATCATCTGATCTTTAAAATATTGATAAAAAAAAACTTGGTACGGTGCAGGTGTGAGATACACAAAGTAAAGGAACCATCAATCGATCAAGAACCAAACACAACATCTCTTTGTAGTGTGAAGGAAAGACCTCCTCCCAGAACTCTCACACAAAAATTATTCAATGTTTTTGAAGCTGAGGTGGAAATAGATCATCTCTGGAATCAGTAATCTGGTGCTATTTCACCAACACAAGTACACATCTGCACCTTCTGAAACAAAAGAAGACATCAAGTTCCAGGTTACTACACAATAGCACAAAAAGGAGGAGTGAGAATGGCGGGGACAGAAGAGGGGGAAATGGATGGAGGGAGAGATGAATAGAGACAGGAGAAGAAGGAGAGATGGTTCGAGGGAGAGATGGATGGAGAACAGAGAAGAAAGTTGGATGGATGGATGGATTAAATAAAGGAGACATGAGGAGAGGGAAAGCTGAATGGATAGATGGATGGATGGATCGATGGATAGATAGATAGATAGATGGATGAATGGATAAAGAGAATGGTGGAGACAGAAGGAGTTCCAGAAACTTCAGGTCATGATGTTTACAGTCTGATGTTTGTGGTTTCTCAATAACGTGATGTAACCAGCCATGACTAAAGGGGTTGTTCCAGAAAAATATCTAACGCCATGAAGGAGTTTCTTCACAGGCCATGCCCACGTCAGATCATTCCAGATCATGTCAATGAGTTCCACCTCAGACCCTCAGTGATGGAGTTTTACAGAGGTTTGAATTGGGCTGAGCAGCATGTGCTCAACCAAAAGCTTACAAAAAAGATGGATGAAACCGGATCAGAGCAAAGTGCCTGGCACCCTCACCCCATTATGGACTGAGGAGAAACCTTCCATCATCATTTCCATGGTCCAGTGGAACACCCATTTCCATTGTCATTACAAAAAACAAGGGAATCTTCCCTATGTTATGGCAATGAGCTTAGATCAGAGATCACGGAGAACTCCAGCTGTTTCACATCTTCTCTACGATTAGTTACAGAAGGCCTCCAGCAGCGCTCCGCCCATTGGCCAGCGATCGGCACTGACGTCAACGTGAAGATCATCATCAGGGGAATCACGAGCACGGATACGTCCAAACAAACACGGCGCTGGGTTGTGAGGATGACACCATCTCAACATCTCACCGTGGTATAGAACGTACATCTCTTCGGGAGAACATGAGGAAATAAAACGCTGAGCGATCTATCTGAGGAACCACCACACCCACCATGAAACCTCCCTCACACAGACACGGGAAAGCGCTGCTGGAGCAGATCTCCAGGATGGAGGAAGTGAACGCCATCCAGGTGGTTCACATGATGACATGATGGTATCTGAGAGAGTGAGGTTTAACTGGAATGGAGCGAGAAGGTCACGCTTCTGAGGAATGTCAAGGAAACAAAAGTAGGACAAAAATAAACTGTGGATACAAAAGAAGAGTTTTAGTGGAAAATTCTGAACTTCAAAAAGTAGTAAAAGCAAAAAAAGGCCAGGATCGGGATCTGATCCAGGGAGAAGTTCCACCTCACCCACAATGTTCCTGAGATCAGCTCCTCCTATTCACACTGATGTCTCACCTACAGGAGATTAATGTAGGTTCATCCGTCCCTATCTTCTCTTTTCATCTCATCATTTCAACTCAACTGATCAGATCTCTATCTCCTCTCATCTTCTCACCACATTTCATCTAGTCTGGATGGATTTGTAAATATTTAAAGTTCTTTTTTTGTGGAAGAGAAGGAACATGGCAGGAAGGAACTAAAGCTGGAACCCCAGGCCCATCAGCCCACATGCTCAACCTGAATCGTGGAGATGATCGTAGAAAATAACATGCGTGATTGTAACTTTGGTTCTCTGTTGCTCTGATGATCAGAAGAGCATCTCTGGAAGCACATGAAGTGTTTTTCTAAACCTGGAGACCTTCACTGTAGGGTGCAACTTACATTCCAGACTTTTGCAGCAGCTGTGGCGGTTACCATGGCAACCTCTGGACATAGTTTCTTTTTCTGAGACGGTGTCTGTGGGGTTTTTGGGTGAGAACATCTTATCAGACCCTGCGTTTCCGGAGAACTCGTCATCGCTGGTAAATCCTTCTTTTTTCCCCCCTCTCTTTGGGTGGGGGTGGGGGGGGGGGATTCCAGACGAGTGGAGGAGAAGCGTCTGTCTTTCCAGACAAACATAAATGTAGAAAGAAAGGCAGACCTGAAGATAAAGCAGCATTACCAGACAGGGCTTCATGAGACCTATGCCCACCTACCAGGTTACAATACCCTGCTAAGGACACACACGTGCACACACACACGCACACACACACGCGCGCACACACACACGCGCACACACACACACACGCGCACAGGAAATGAGTTCTGGCAGGCAGTCAAGCGCTCAAGGTTTTCACAGGGCCGAGACTCGCCGCCAAGTATGAGCTCCTCACACACACACGGAATTAGAGCTCGACATGACCAGGGTTCCTGCTCTGAAGAATGTGAAGAACGATTACTGAATGCAAATGGATTCAGAAAGCATGGAGACAACGAGGCAGAGATCCAGGAATCAATTACAGGAACGAGAAGAACAACAACAAGGTCAAGGAGAAACATTAGTCATTTCATTTATATTAAACCCTCAGAAACCTTTTAGGAACCTTTGATCGTCTGGAACTGATCAGTAGTGTGTGTGTGTGTGTGTGTGTGTGTGTGTGTGTGTGTGTGTGTGTATAAATCTACCAGGAAGCTATGTAAACATAAGCTCTTCTTGGGCTCTTCTACTAGAGCTTCTTGAGCTGTGTCCACCTGAATCCTGAAAGATCTGAACATTGGGTTGAAATGTGTGAAAATAAATTTCCATTCCTGGACTGTACAAGCTAGCGTAGATACCTTCACTTCAAGTCATGAAGCTTTTAGTCATTTCAGCCATAAATATCTGACGCAGTATACAGTGACATGAGACAACGTTCCTCCAGAAGCCTGGTGCTACAACAACAAAAAAAAAACACAACACACGTAACTACAGGTAACAAGCCGTTACTATGGAAACGGTGAAGCGACAGAACGAGCGCATTAGTTATAATAAACCTGACAGGATCAATTAACACACGCTGACCAATCAGAGCGCAGAATCAGTCGTCAATCATAAAAAACGACGTGACATTAAAAAAAAGGGCGGGGCTTCAAGTGACTCTACTATTGCAGTTATATGCGTCTGTTAATGATTCCAGATTCTCACGCTAATCGAGTCACGTGCCTTTTTTATCAGCAAGAAAAGTCAAAACCAAACACGTGGCACACGTGAAACAGGTGGTGTTTTATATGCGAGTGTTCTCCACTCAGTGATCCGTTGTGGGCGAGGCTTACCGTGGTGAAGGCCAGGAGCTCCTCATCGTTCAGCTTGTGGACCGGATTGTTCTTCTGGAAGTCGGTGCTGTAGGATCAGAGAAGATACAGAATACTATGTTAGAGGAACAATGAAGAGTGAAGATCCTCCTGTCACTCACTGATTTCTACAACTGTTCCAACAAAACACCAGAATAATTTCCTCCAACACTTCAACCACCTTCTACACCTCCAACACTTCATCCACCTTTTACACCTCCAACACTTCCTCCACCTCCAACACTTCCTCCACCTTCTACACCTCCAACTCTTCCTCCACCTTTTACACCTCCAACACTTCATCCACCTTTACACCTCCAACACTTCCTCCACCTCCAACACTTCCTCCACCTTCTACACCTCCAACACTTCCTCCACCTTCTACACCTCCAACTCTTCCTCCACCTTTTACACCTCCAACACTTCCTCCACCTTTTACACGTCCAACACTTCATCCACCTTCTACACCTCCAACACTTCATCCACCCTTACACCTCCAACACTTCCTCCACCTCCAACACTTCCTCCACCTTCTACACCTCCAACACTTCCTCCACCTTTACACCTCCAACACTTCCTCCACCTTTACACCTCCAACACTTCATCCACCTTTTACACCTCCAACACTTCCTCCACCTTTTACACCTCCAACACTTCATCCACCTTTTACACCTCCAACACTCCTCCACCTTCTACACCTCCAACACTTCCTCCACCTTTACACCTCCAACACTTCCTCCACCTTTTACACCTCCAACACTTCCTCCACCTCCTCCCACCTTCTACACCTCATCCACCTTTACACCTCCAACACTTCATCCACCTTACACCTCCAACACTTCCTCTACCTCCAACACTTCCTCCACCTTCTACACCTCCAACACTTCCTCCACCTCCTCCAACCTTCTACACCTCATCCACCTTTACACCTCCAACACTTCATCCACCTTCTACACCTCCAACACTTCCTCCACCTCCAACACTTCCTCCACCTCCAACACTTCCTCCACCTCATCCACCGCCAACACTTCCTCCACCTCCTACACCGCCAACACTTCCTCCACCTCCTACACTTCCTCCACCTTCTACACCGCCAACACTTCCTCCACCTCCTATACCGCCAACACTTCCTCCACCTCCAAAACTTCCTCCACCTCCTACACCTCCAACACTTCCTCCACCTCCTACACTGCCAACACTCCTCCACCTCCTACACTTCCTCCACCTCCAAAGCTTCCTCCACCTCCTACACCTCCAACACTACCTCCACCTCCTACACTTCCTCCACCTTCTACACCGCCAACACTTCCTCCACCTTCTACACCTCCAACACTTCCTCCACCTTCTACACCTCCAAAACTTCCTCCACCTCCAACACTTTCTCCACCTCCTCCAACACTTCCTCCACCTTCTACACCTCCAACACTTCCTCCACCTCCTCCACCTCCAACATTTCCTCCACCGCCTACATTTCCTCCACCTCCAACACTTCCTCCACCTCCTACACCTCCAGCATTTCCTCCACCTCCTACACCTCCAACATTTCCTCCACCTCCTACACCTCCAACATTTCCTCCACCTTCTACACCTCCAACACTACCTCCACCTCCAAAACTTCCTCCACCTCCTACACCTCCAACACTTCCTCCACCTCCCACACTGCCAACACCCTCCACCTCCTACACTTCCTCCACCTCCAAAGCTTCCTCCACCTCCTACACCTCCAACACTACCTCCACCTCCTACACTTCCTCCACCTTCTACACCGCCAACACTTCCTCCACCTTCTACACCTCCAACACTTCCTCCACCTTCTACACCTCCAAAACTTCCTCCACCTCCAACACTTTCTCCACCTCCAACACTTCCTCCACCTTCTACACCTCCAACACTTCCTCCACCTCCTCCACCTCCAACATTTCCTCCACCGCCTACATTTCCTCCACCTCCAACACTTCCTCCACCTCCTACACCTCCAGCATTTCCTCCACCTCCTACACCTCCAACATTTCCTCCACCTCCTACACCTCCAACATTTCCTCCACCTTCTACACCTCCAACACTACCTCCACCCCTTCCACCTTCAACACTTCATCCACCTTCAACACCTCTAACCTGTCCTCATCCTTCTCCACCTCCAACACGTTCCATCCGTTCCTCCTACTGTCCTCCTACACTACTGCCTTGTGAGAGGGACGAGGGGCAGAAAGAGGGGAAGGACACGAGAAAATAAAAGAATGAGGGAAAGAACAAGAGAGAAGAGTGAGGAAAACAAACACGGAAAAGTGGAAGAAAAAGTAATAAAAGATAAAATGAAAGGAAGAACGAGGACACATGAAAAGGTGAGGGAAAGAATGAGAAAAGCAGAAAAGGGAAAATAAAAGGATGAGAGAAAGAGGAAGAGGGGAAGTAAAAAGAACAAGAAAATGTGAAAGAATGAAGGAAAGAACGAGGGATGAATAAAGTCACAAAGTCAGATTTCTGTTTGCCCACGTGATATTTAACATCCTGATGAGTAACCATGGAGCAAGCGGAAATGTGTGTGTGTGTGTGTGTGTGAGACGTAGAAGGTGACATGATGGAGATGATGAAGATACTCACCACACCCCCAGGATGAGCGCCTGCTCTTCAGCACTGAGCTCGGGGAGTTGGTGATCTGACGGCGCAGCCAGATTTATCTGGTTCAGTACTGTATCATCATTCAGCTGATGGTCCTACACACACACACACACACACACACACACACACACACCTGAAGACATGCCAGCAACACGGTTCAACCTTGTGACATCAGGACGGTTGCTAGGTAACAAGAAATATCGATCGTCCATGAGATCATTGTGTGATTTCCTAACTCCAAATAAAACATCTTCAAGATTTCATTCCCACATTATCTCGAACTTCTCCAATCTGATCTTCTCTGATGGAATGTTTCTAGACCAGAACCTCAGTAAGACAGTTAGTGTTTCTGTTCTTGTCTACAACCAAAAACAGTGCTTCAGAAGTTCTTTTCAGAAAGAACATGAGAGCAAGCACATAGATTCCTGCTCCACATGAACCCCCCAGTGTGGGCTCCTGCACTGAGCCCTTAAGCAGATTCCACCCCCTGGTGGAAGTGGTGATAATTACACCATATTTGAGGACATCGATATACATGTGTGTTTGTGTGTGTGTGTGTGTGTGTGTGTGTGTGTGTTTCAGGGTGTCATTACTTTAGGCAGGAGGCTTGTGGGGGTCGGTGGTAGAGAAAACTCGCTGTCAGGGATGAAGGACTCGTCTTTCCTTCTAACATCCAGAATGAGCTGAGCGAGAAAATTCTGCTGAAATCGAGTTCTCTTCCCAAGAGCACCTAAAACACATCACCAACATTATAATCATTTCTCCCATCACCACCACCACAATTACCATCATCATCATCTTCATCATCACCAACATTATAATCATTTCTCTCATCACCACCACCACCACCTTAATCATCATTATAATCATTTCTCTCATCACCACCACTACCCCATCAACACTATCACCATAATCACCACCACCACCACCACCACCATCATCATCATCATCATCACAGTGATCTTTTTCCTCCATGTACCTGTCATGTTGATGTGGAGTCCTGAGAGGTCCTGAGCTTTCTGTAGATGTTCCTTAGCTCTGCGGTACTCATAGTAGCTCAGAAATGTGTAGCTGCACTCCAGGTGGAACATCATGGCCAGGGTTCTGCGTGTCTTCCCGCTCAGAAGCTCCTCCAGCTTACACACTGCAGATAAACCCAGGAGAGATCACACGAGAGCGAAGATACAGCATTTATCATGATGAACACATTTACACATCACAGATCATAAACCCTTACAGAAGAACA
>NC_060891.1:28716878-28724378 GCF_014805685.1 Silurus meridionalis
TGTGTATTTATATAGAGAGGTGTGTGTGGGCATTTGTGTATGTATTTATATAGAGCTGTGTGTGTGTGTGTGTGTGTGTGTGTGTGTATTTATATAGAACTGTGTGTGTGTGTGTGTGTATTTATATAGAGGTGTGTGTGTGTGTATTTATATAGAGGTGTGTGTGTGTGTATTTATATAGAGGTGTGTGTGTATGTATTTATATAGTGGTGTGTGTGGGTGTGTGTGTGTGTGTATTTATATAGGGGTGTGTGTGTGTGTGTGTGTGTGTATTCTTGCCTTTCTCCACACTGCTCTTTGCCAGACTGTAGAGTTGGGGTGATTTTTCCTCCAGGACTTGCTGATGCAGTGCCACATACCTCAGTGTCCACCAGGGGAGCAGCTACACACACACACACACACACACACTGTTCACCACAACAACAAAAGTGCAAGTGTTTGGTTGTGAACCTGATTGTTATCAGCTCCTCTGTGTGTGTGTGTGTGTGTGTGTGTGTGTGTGTGTGTGTGTGTGATAGTGTCCTTCCTCATATACACCTCCTGTTTATCAGCATCAATCACCCAATTATTCAATTAATAAAATAATTAAGACATTAACTATTACTGTAACTAATTATTCAATTAACCACTAACTAATGTAACGACTCAGACGGCACAGAGCTTCTCAATTACAGAGAGGATCCTTTACCTCACCTTATTCTTTACCTTCTTTCACTCAACCTCTCTATCACTCTCCTGTTCTTCTCCCATCATCTTTTCATTTTCCCTTTTCTCTCTTTCCTCAGTCTGTTCTCCTTTGCAAATCGTCCATTTCAGCCATCTCTTTCTCTCTCTCTCTCTCTCTCTCTGTTTTCTTCTCTTTCTCACTACTAACTTTATTTCATTTTATTCTCTCCTTTCTTCTTTTGTAACACTTTTTTTATTTGTTTCCACTTTGTTGAATCTCTCATCTCCTCTTCACTACACACATACATTTATTTCCTTCCTTTCTTTTCCTCCTTGCATTTTTCACACAATTTTCCTTCATTCCTTTTCTTTTCTCTTCTTTATTATTTTTTTTAGAAGGTCAGAAGGATGGAGGTCAGTAGGACAGAGGTCAGAAGGATGAAGGTCAGTAGGACGGAGATCAGTCTCTCACCTGCAGGTTGTCCATCTTCTCAGCACAGGAGACCAGCAGCACTTGAGCCACCAGCAGGAGGAAAGGGTTAGAGAGCAAACTGTATACACTCTCACCATCTAATACCAGACTGGAGAGCAGAACAGACGTCACAGCACCAGCCTACACACACACACACACACACACACACACACACACACACACACACACACACACACACACTTTAGCACTTTGACTCTCGAACATTAAGAACCTGTTGACACTCATAACAACCACACACATTCACACACTGTTCTGTACGTACACACACACACACGCACACACAGTGGAACCCGGTTATGTCGCTGGTCTATGGGGACTCCAAAAAGCGTGGAGATAACCGATGATGGAGATAAACGAAAACCAATATGACGGCAGTATATTAACGTGATTGAAATGTCTTTATGTACATGATGTGCGTTATTAAATGAGAATGTGCATGCACGTGTTTTTGGAGGTTTTTTCACAACAGCGTTGTTGTGATTTGTTTGATTGGTCATGCGGATGGAGAAAACCTGTAATGCGGATAAGGAGCCGGAAGCAGAAGTAAACACAAACAGAGTTTATTGAGACTCAGGAGAGAATCCACCAGTACTTGTAGTGAAGCAGTAATATCCAGTGCTGCGCTCCGGGAGCGCCGTCCACCAAGTTCTGAGAAAGCAGAGACAGTTCCTGTAGAGAATCCACGGATCCGCGCTATGGAAAGTGCAGCGCTGGGCATCAACGGATAAACGTGGTGCAGACAGCGTGAAGATGGAAAACAGCAGGATCGGGGGAATCCGGGGGAGCGTAGAGAGAATGCGGAGTACGAGAAGAAGGGTACTGAGCGGGATACGCGATTACACAGACCGCCATGAACCAACACATACCATCATGCACAAACAATAACGGACCGCGAGTGTGTGGAGGGGAGGGGCTTAAATAGGAGATGGAATGAGTGAGTGAATGAGAGTCAGGTGTGTGTGATCAGCATGACTGCGACGAGCGCACGGGTGAAGAAGCAGGGTGCTTCGGGGAATGCCGCCGCCGAAGGGGGCGTGGCAGGGGGATTCCCGACATAACCCACGTTAAGTGTCAAATTTGCCCCCCTTGTGCTCGAGATATTAGGGTTCAGCGACATGAAAAAATCGACATAACCGATTTAAAAATGCTGAGACAAATTGGGAATTTGGAGGTTCCACTTCAAAAACGTCAACTTAATAGGGTTGGCGAGTTAACCGAGGTCGAGATCAGTGGGTTCCACTGTATATTATATATATATATATATATATATATATAGACAGAGAGAGCTTGTGTGTTTGCACCTCTTTATGTTTGTCCAGCAGAGCCGCAGGGAGGAAGTCGGAGACGTGGAGGACAAAAGGTGGACCGGTCCAATTAGACTGGACAAACAGATGCAGGCATGAAACTGCTAACGCTAACATAGCTAACTCCCTACACACAGAGAGAGAGAGAGAGAGAGAGAGAGAGAGAGAGAGAGAGAGAGAGAGAGAGAGAGAGAGAGGGGGTAAATGATAAATAAATGTATTTTCATAAATATCATCAAACAGAGAATCATCACAACCAATACACAAAAATCCCAATGTGGTGAAATCCAGGTTTCTTTGGTTAAGAAAAAATGTACAGATAATATGACAAGATAATAATCTGACAAAAATATAGAAATAAAGTACAAAACATTCAGATCAGTAACGTGGAGAAAAAACAATCACAACGAGACAAATATTGTGTAAATGTTCAAATATTAATGGCATAGACTGTGTTTCTTTTTTTTTTTTAAACCAGCAAAGAAAAGTCTTAAAATAGTGTAACAACTTTAGTTCAGTTTCATTTCTTTTTTTTTTTTTTTACATATCTTTCAGCTTCTCACATTAGAGGTCTCCACAGCGGATCATCCGTCTCCATACCCCCTGTCCTCTACATCTGCCTCTTTCACACCAACTACCTGCATGTCTTCCCTCACCACATCCATAAACCTCCTCCTTGATCTTTCTTCTTTTCCTCCTTCCCTTACATCTTCATACTTTATTTAAAAGGCTGGATCTCTTTCTCAGGGTCTGAGTCTGTGTCCAACACCATACAGACACGCAGACACCGAGACAGACACCGAGATACTGAGAAAGACACACAGACACCCAGATACTGAGACAGGCACACAGACACCCAGATACTGAGACAGACACACAGACAACGGAATACCAAGACAGACACACAGCCACCAGACAGACACCGGGATACTGAGACAGACACACAAACACCCAGTCACCCAGACACCGAGATACTGAGACAGACACACAGACACCGAGATACTGAGACAGACACCCAGACACCAGGATACTGAGACAGACACACAGACACCCAGACACCCATACACCGAGATACTGAGACAGACACCCAGACACCGGAATACTGAGACAGACACACAGACACCAAGATACTGAGACAGACACACAGACACCGAGATACTGAGACAGACACACAGACACCGAGATACTGAGACAGACACACAGACACCGAGATACTGAGACAGACACACAGACACCCAGACACCAAAATACTGAGACAGACACACAGACACCGAGATACTGAGACAGACACCCAGACACCGAGATACTGAGACAGACACCCAGACACCGAGATACTGAGACAGACACCGAGATACTGAGACAGACACCGAGATACTGAGACAGACACACAGACACCCAGACACTGAGATACTGGGACAGACACACAGACACCCAGACACCGAGATACTGAGACAGACACCCAGACACCGAGATACTGAGACAGACACCCAGACACCGAGATACTGAGACAGGCACACAGACACCCAGATACTGAGACAGACACACAGACACCAAGATACTGAGACAGACACACAGACACCAAGAAACTGAGACAGACACCCAGACACCGAGATACTGAGACAGACACACAGACACCCAGACACCGAGATACTGAGACAGACACACAGACACCCAGATACTGAGACAGACACACAGACACCGGAATACCAAGACAGACACACAGACACCCAGACAGACACCGGGATACTGAGACAGACACCCAGACACCGAGATACTGAGACAGACACACAGACACCCAGACACCAAAATACTGAGACAGACACACAGACACGAGATACTGAGACAGACACCCAGACACCGAGATACTGAGACAGACACCCAGACACCAGGATACTGAGACAGACACCCAGACACCAGGATACTGAGACAGAAACACAGACACCGAGATACTGAGACAGACACACAGACACCCAGACACCGAGACAGACACACAGACACTGAGATACTGAGACAGACACACAGACACCCAGACACCGAGACAGACACACAGACACTGAGATACTGAGACAGACACACAGACACCGAGATACTGAGACAGACACACAGACACCAGGATACTGAGACAGACACACAGACACCCAGACAGACACCGGGATACTGAGACAGACACACAAACACACAGACACCGAGATACTGAGACAGACACCCAGACACCGAGATACTGAGACAGACACACAGACACCGAGATACTGAGACAGACACACAGACACCCAGACAGACACGGGATACTGAGACAGACACACAAACACACAGACACCGAGATACTGAGACAGACACCCAGACACCGAGATACTGAGACAGACACACAGACACTGAGATACTGAGACAGACACCGGGATACTGAGACAGACACACACACACCGGGATACTGAGACAGACACACAGACACCCAGACACCGAGATACTGAGACAGACACCCAGACACCGAGATACTGAGACAGACACCCAGACACCGAGATACTGAGACAGACACCCAGACACCCAGATACTGAGACAGGCACACAGACACCCAGATACTGAGACGGACACACAGACACCGAGATACTGAGACAGACACACAGACACCCAGATACTGAGACAGACACACGGACACCCAGATACTGAGACAGACACACAGACACCCAGATACTGAGACAGACACCCAGACACCGGAATACCAAGACAGACACACAGACACCCAGACAGACACCGGGATACTGAGACAGACACCCAGACACCGAGATACTGAGACAGACACCCAGACACCGAGATACTGAGACAGACACCCAGACACCCAGACACCAAGATACTGAGACAGACACCCAGACACCGAGATACTGAGACAGACACCCAGACACCGAGATACTGAGACAGACACACAGACACCAGGATACTGAGACAGAAACACAGACACCAAGATACTGAGACAGAAACACAGACACCGAGATACTGAGACAGACACACAGACACCAGGATACTGAGACAGACACACAGACACCAGGATACTGAGACAGACACACAGACACCAGGATACTGAGACAGACACACGGACACCCAGATACTGAGACAGACACACAGACACCGAGATACTGAGACAGACACACAGACACCCAGACAGACACCAGGATACTGAGACAGACACACAAACACACAGACACCGAGATACTGAGACAGACACCCAGACACCGAGATACTGAGACAGACACACAGACACTGAGATACTGAGACAGACACACAGACACCGGGATACTGAGACAGACACCCAGATACTGAGACAGACACACAGACACCGAGATACTGAGACAGACACACAGACACCCAGATACTGAGACAGGCACACAGACACCCAGATACTGAGACAGGCACACAGACACAAAGACACCAAGATACTGAGACAGACACACAGACACCCAGATACTGAGACAGACACCCAGACACCAAGATACTGAGACAGACACCCAGACACCGAGATACTGAGACAGACACACAGACACCAGGATACTGAGACAGACACACAGACACCAGGATACTGAGACAGACACACAGACACCGAGATACTGAGACAGAAACACAGACACCGAGATACTGAGACAGACACACAGACACCGAGATACTGAGACAGACACACAGACACCGAGATACTGAGACAGACACTCAGAAACCAGGATACTGAGACAGACACTCAGACACCAGGATACTGAGACAGACACTCAGACACCAGGATACTGAGACAGAAACACAGACACCAAGATACTGAGACAGACACACAGACACCGAGATACCGAGACAGAAACACAGACACCCAGACAGTCACCGGGATACTGAGACAGACACACAGACACCGGGATACTGAGACAGACACACAGACACCGGGATACTGAGACAGACACACAGACACCGAGATACTGAGACAGACACTTAGACACCAGGATACTGAGACAGACACACAGACACCAAGATACTGAGACAGAAACACAGACACCGAGATACCGAGACAGACACACAGACACGGGAATACCAAGACAGACACACAGACACCCAGACAGACACCCAGACAAACACCGGGATACTGAGACAGACACACAAACACCCAGTCACCCAGACACACAGACACCCAGACAGACACCCAGACAAACACCGGGATACTGAGACAGACACAGACACCGAGATACTGAGACAGACACACAGACACCGAGATACTGAGACAGACACACAGACACCGGATACTGAGACAGACACACAGACACCGGGATACTGAGACAGACACACAGACACCGGGATACTGAGACAGACACACAGACACCGGGATACTGAGACAGACACACAGACACCCAGACACCGGAATACTGAGACAGACACCCAGACACTGAGATACTGAGACAGACACACAGACACCCAGACACCGGAATACTGAGACAGACACACAGACACCGAGATACTGAGACAGACACAGACACCGAGATACTGAGACAGACACACAGACACCGAGATACTGAGACAGACACCCAGACACCGAGATACTGAGACAGACACACAGACACCAGGATACTGAGACAGACACACAGACACCGAGATACTGAGACAGAAACACAGACACCGAGATACTGAGACAGACACACAGACACTGAGATACTGAGACAGACACACAGACACCAGGATACTGAGACAGACACACAGACACCAAGATACTGAGACAGAAACACAGACAGACACACAGACACCGGAATACCAAGACAGACACCCAGACAGACACCCAGACAGACACCGGATACTGAGACAGACACCCAGACACCGAGATACTGAGACAGACACCCAGACACCGAGATACTGAGACAGACACCCAGACACCCAGATACTGAGACAGGCACACAGACACCGAGATACTGAGACAGACACTCAGACACCCAGACACCGAGATACTGAGACAGACACACAGACACCGAGATACTGAGACAGACACACAGACACCCATACACCGAGATACTGAGACAGACACCT